>NC_058063.1:22622565-22712565 GCF_020085105.1 Siniperca chuatsi
ACGAAAACACAGAGACGCAGAGAGAGACGAAGACACAGAGAGACGAAGACACAGAGAGACGAAGACACAGAGAGAGAGACATCAAAGCAACAACATCAGCAGGTTCACTCCGTCTTCAGCCAACTAATGGAAGCAAAGCACCAACATGGACGTAGCAGGAGGTGCGAGAGGAGAGAGAGAGGAGAGGAGAGGAGAGGAGGAGAGAGGAGAGGAGGAGGAGAGAGAGAGGAGAGAGAGAGGAGAGGAGGAGAGAGGCGAGAGGAGGAGAGGAGAGAGAGAGAGGAGGAGAGAGAGAGAGAGAGAGGAGAGAGAGAGAGAGGAGAGAGAGAGAGAGAGAGACAGAGGAGAGGAGAGGTTCAGGAGGAGGAGGAGGGAGAGCAGGAGAGGAGAGGAGGAGGTGCGAGAGAGAGAGAGAGAGGAGAGGAGGAGAGGAGAGGAGAGGGAGAGAGAGAGAGGAGGAGAGAGAGGAGAGGAGAGAGAGAGAGAGAGAGGAGAGAGAGAGGAGGAGAGAGAGAGGAGAGGAGGAGGAGGAGAGAGGAGGAGAGAGAGGAGGAGGAGGAGAGAGAGAGAGGAGAGGTGAGGAGAGGAGAGCAGAGGAGAGGAGAGGAGAGGAGAGCAGAGGAGAGGAGGAGGAGGAGGAGAGGAAACAGGAGAGGAGAGGAGAGGAGGAGGGGAGGAGAGGAAACAGGAGAGGAGGAGGAGGAGGAGGAGGAGGAGGAGGAGGAGGAGGAGGAGGAGGAGGAGGAGGGGGAGGAGGGGAGGAGAGGAGGAGGAGAAGAGAGAGTCAGTGTGTGCGGACCCGAGGTAAGCGTTCATGCTGTGGAGTGTTTCAGGTAACTGTTGTCTGCTGCCATCATCCACCATCTTTACTTCAGACAGGCTGGTTCTCTGAGAGGAGGAGGAGGAGGAGGAGGAGGAGGAGGAGGAGGAGGAGAGGAGAGGAGGAGGAGGAGGGGGAGGAGGAGGAGAGGAGAGAGAGAAAAGGAGAGAGGAAGCGGGAGAGGACAGGAGAGGAGAGGAGGAGGAGGAGGAGAGGAAACAGGAGAGGAGAGGAGAGGAGGAGAGGAGAGGAGAGGAAACGGGAGAGGAGAGGAGAGGAGGAGGAGAGCAGAGGAGAGGAGGAGGAGGAGGAGGAGAGGAAACAGGAGAGGGAGAGAGGAGAGGAGGAGGAGAGCAGAGGAGAGGAGGAGGAGGAGAGCAGAGGAGAGGAGGAGGAGAGCAGAGGAGAGAGAGGAGGAGAGAGGAGGAGAGCAGAGGAGAGGGAGGAGGAGGAGGAGGAGGAGGAGAGCAGAGGAGGAGGAGGAGGAGGAGGAGGAGGAGGAGGAGAGGAAACAGGAGAGCAGAGGGGAGGAGGAGGAGGAGGAGAGGAAACAGGAGAGGAGAGGAGAGGAGGAGGAGAGCAGAGGAGAGAAGAGGAGGAGGAGGAGGAGAGGGAGAGGAGGAGGAGGAGGAGGAGAGGAAACAGGAGAGGAGAGGAGGAGGAGGAGAGGATTAAATTAATAAATAGTACAAATAAAACGATGATGATGATGATGATGATGATGATGCAGTGCTGTCATTGCACAGGCCTTACATGTGGCATGAGGTCATCGCCGGTCACCACGGCGACCCTGAGGTCGAGGCCGGCCTTCCTGATAACTTCCTGTATGGCCTCAGCACAGGCCAGAGGGTTCACGCCTCCCGCGTTACTGACGACACGAATCCCTGCAGGGACGAGAGGCCGGCGTTTACACGCTACACCGTCTCTATGGTGACCGTTTGTGGTTACCGTGGAAACCGGCGGCACATTAGTCCCGACTAAACATTCATCGTCATTCAATCATCGTTATTTGTGGATCACTTTTCAAAGACCGAGAGATTTACACGAGACAGCAACTTCACAATAACGGAGAAGTACTTTCATATTTCCATTTTCTGCCACTTTACACTTCTACTCCACTACATTTATTTGATGAACTTACGCTACGTTACTTTACAGATACAGATTATTAATGCAAAATAAAAAATAAATAATATATTATTATTATATATACACATTGATGCATAATACATTATTCTGAAATGGACCACTCTGAGTACTTTTCATTATATCCTGATGCTGAAGGTTGATCAAGGCTCATGAAATGCATGAACACAACACAACAACACAAACACAATTTCAATTAGAATAGAATAAAACAATAAAATACAACAACGTATATAAAGTAGCACTAAAGCAAGAAATTTAAAAAAAGGAAAACTAAAATTATATTTAAAAAGGATGATATACAGTTACGCATTTACCTGAGCCGCAATGACTCGATTAGTGATCAACTATTAAATTAATCGGCAACTATTTTGATCAATCGATTCATCGTTTTGAGTCACTTTTTAAAAAAAATTAACAATCGATAATACGATAGACAGATTAATCGATAATTAAAATAATCGTCAGTTGCAGCCCTGGTATTTACCAACTAAACATTCATCATTATTTGTGGATCACTTTTCAAAGACCGAGAGATTTACACGAGAAAACAACTTTACAATAACGGAGAAGAGCGAATGGTAACAGACTAAAAATTAAAACTAAACGAAATCTAGTAAAAAGAAATTTAAAAATAAGACAAATCCAGTAAAAATCTAATGAAAAATTGAAGCAGTGTGTGTTTTAGGAGAAGATTTAAAAGACCTCAAGGGTCTCCTACTATGTACGGGCTTCAAGGTCAGAAACAGAGACGCAACTAATCAATAAGATCAGTGTGAAGAGACTAAAAACACCTGGATTTCTTGCGACGGGCCGTCCTGACAGGGATTCACTCACCTTTCCTGTGGATGTCGTTGATGAATGGAGCGAGAGCGACCTGGACAAAGTCCGGAGTGTAACCCAGATTCTACGAGAGGGGACGGGAACAAGATCATCATCTACTGCGAGTTATTACAGGAAGCACTGCACTGCCCCCTTCAGGCAGCGCGCAGTAACTACAGAAGCAGGCAGAGCGCAGTAACTACGCAGTAACTACAGAAGCAGGCAGAGCGCAGTAACTACGCAGTAACTACAGAAGCAGGCAGAGCGCAGTAACTACGCAGTAACTACGCAGTAACTACAGAAGCAGGCAGAGCGCAGTAACTACGCAGTAACTACAGAAGCAGGCAGAGCGCAGTAACTACGCAGTAACTACAGAAGCAGGCAGAGCGCAGTAACTACGCAGTAACTACAGAAGCAGGCAGAGCGCAGTAACTATGCAGTAACTACAGAAGCAGGCAGAGCGCAGTAACTACAGAAGCAGGCAGAGCGCAGTAACTACGCAGTAACTACAGAAGCAGGCAGAGCGCAGTAACTACAGAAGCAGGCAGAGCGCAGTAACTACGCAGTAACTACAGAAGCAGGCAGAGCGCAGTAACTACGCAGTAACTACAGAAGCAGGCAGAGCGCA
Organism: Siniperca chuatsi; assembly: GCF_020085105.1. Classification (NCBI taxonomy): domain Eukaryota; kingdom Metazoa; phylum Chordata; class Actinopteri; order Centrarchiformes; family Sinipercidae; genus Siniperca; species Siniperca chuatsi. The sequence goes on from NC_058063.1 coordinate 22,625,982, forward strand.
GTAACTACGCAGTAACTACAGAAGCAGGCAGGCGCAGTAACTACGCAGTAACTACAGAAGCAGGCAGAGCGCAGTAACTACGCAGTAACTACAGAAGCAGGCAGAGCGCAGTAACTACGCAGTAACTACAGAAGCAGGCAGAGCGCAGTAACTACAGAAGCAGGCAGAGCGCGGTAACTACGCAGTAACTACAGAAGCAGGCAGAGCGCAGTAACTACGCAGGTAACTACAGAAGCAGGCAGAGCGCAGTAACTACGCAGTAACTACAGAAGCAGGCAGAGCGCAGTAACTACGCAGTAACTACAGAAGCAGGCAGAGCGCAGTAACTAGGCAGTAACTACAGAAGCAGGCAGAGCGCAGTAACTACGCAGTAACTACAGAAGCAGGCAGAGCGCAGTAACTACGCAGTAACTACAGAAGCAGGCAGAGCGCAGTAACTACGCAGTAACTACAGAAGCAGGCAGAGCGCAGTAACTACAGAAGCAGGCAGAGCGCAGTAACTACGCAGTAACTACAGAAGCAGGCAGAGCGCAGTAACTACAGAAGCAGGCAGAGCGCAGTAACTACAGAAGCAGGCAGAGCGCAGTAACTACGCAGTAACTACAGAAGCAGGCAGAGCGCAGTAACTACGCAGTAACTACAGAAGCAGGCAGAGCGCAGTAACTACAGAAGCAGGCAGAGCGCAGTAACTACGCAGTAACTACAGAAGCAGGCAGAGCGCAGTAACTACAGAAGCAGGCAGAGCGCAGTAACTACAGAAGCAGGCAGAGCGCAGTAACTACGCAGTAACTACAGAAGCAGTGGACGTCAAACTGTGAAACAGATAGAAAGGTTGGAACGACTTCATTTGACGTCTTTTTACGCTGATTATTTTACCCCAAAACAGTCACTGCCATAGAACCAACATAATACCTGAAAACTGCAGATATACTGCAGTATCTACCAACATGTGCTCTCTCTTTACACTTTAAGAAGAGTAAATTTGATTATTATTTACAGTCCATAGCTTATAGGAATTGAGTGTTTGTGTTTCTATCTGTCCGAGTACTATTAGTATTTATATTGAAGTCAATATCATACATTTACAATTTAATACATGCAAGTATGTGATTTAAAGGAAGCTTAACCAACAAATCACATGAAATTCACTGGAGTCAAAAAACGAGACGGCAGCTACTGAAAGCTAGCTACCTTAATGCTAAGCTAGCTTAGTAGGAGTGTAGCTGTTTTTTATCCTCGTCTGTAATGAACTTATTCAGCTGCAGCCTTATTTAATTATGTGGAATAAAACACTGAATAACCAAAATGTCAGTTACATACAACAACTAAACTTTCTCACAAGCTAGCTTTCACTTGATTTAGCCCACTTACTTTAGCTGTCTTTCTATTGCAGAGTGCAGTAATACACAGCCAGAGGGCAGTAATACGCAGCCAGAGTGCAGTAATACACAGCCAGAGGGCAGTAATACGCAGCCAGAGTGCAGTAATACGCAGCCAGAGTGCAGTAATACGCAGCCAGAGAGCAGTAATACGCAGCCAGAGTGCAGTAATACGCAGCCAGAGAGCAGTAATACGCAGCCAGAGAGCAGTAATACGCAGCCAGAGTGCAGTAATACGCAGCCAGAGAGCAGTAATACGCAGCCAGAGTGCAGTAATACGCAGCCAGAGAGCAGTAATACGCAGCCAGAGGGCAGTAATACGCAGCCAGAGTGCAGTAATACGCAGCCAGAGGGCAGTAATACGCAGCCAGAGTGCAGTAATACGCAGCCAGAGTGCAGTAATACGCAGCCAGAGGGCAGTAATACGCAGCCAGAGGGCAGTAATACGCAGCCAGAGGGCAGTAATACGCAGCCAGAGGGCAGTGTACGCAGCAAGAGCGCAGTAATACGCAGCAAGAGCGCAGTAATACGCAGCCAGAGGGCAGTAATACGCAGCCAGAGCGCAGTAATACGCAGCCAGAGCGCAGTAATACGCAGCCAGAGTATATATATATATATATATATATATATATATATATATAGTAAAAACAGATACAAAGTCAGAAACAGGTTTTATTTAACTCAATTTTGACCAGATCATTTCTTACCAAGTATGTAGTTACTGCGTTTCGCCTTTGCAGGGCAGTACAGGTCTCATGGTAAGTACATGCACATCAATGCACACAACACATTCGGAGAGTGAAGGGAATCTGCACGCCAAATGTACGGACTTTCAAATTTCTAATACTTCCAAACAGATGAAACAATTTTAAACGTTTTTTAAAAAAACTAGACTACAGATATACTGCATGTAATAACAGTTTCTTGGTGACTATTCAACGAGCAGCACATCGGTCCCGATTAAACATTCAAAAGGCATTTTTAGATCTTCGTATTTGCTATAAAAGACGGCAGATTATTACGCGTGCACGATGCAGTAACTTGGTGTGTAAAGATGCGTGACTCACAGGCATCTTGGCCTTGGCGGCGGTGAGCAGAGACATGGTGATCTCACTGAGGTAGTCAAACACCAGGAAGTCCAGCTTCCCGCTGTAGATCAGCTGAGGCACTGAAAACACACACACACACACACACACACACACACACACACACACACACACACACACACACGAGAGGAGATTAAACAGCAAAGCAAGGCACTAACACTTCCAGGGTCGGGGGTTTGATTGCCATTTCTAAAGTGGTGGAAAAGAGCTCGTTCCTACTTTTAATTGTTTCCTACGTATATTATTTATTGGCGGCTGTGACGTTTTTGTAAATCGTTCACATTTTGCAGGCTCTAAGAAGTCAGAAATGTCAACAACATGGTTTGACTGGAGTCAAATCAAGTTTTATAACTTTTCGCCCGTCTGATTTGTTCGTTTTGCTGTCTTTATAAGCCCACATTTGCGGTCACGAGTCACCCAAAACCTTCACAGATTGCATTTTGTAACTTTACACGTGGAGTACTTTATCAACCGTACCTGAACTGTTTCAACCGTTTCTTCATTTACAAACGGCCCTGGACTATCGCGAAAAAGAAAGTGTGCAGTGCATTCATATCTGAAGCTAAGAAGAGAAACTACATTTACTCAAGTACTACTTACTTACTTAAATACAATTTTGTACTTGCACTTTACTTGAATATTTCCATTTTCTGCCACTTTACACTTCTACGCCACTAATATATTTGATGAACTTGCGCTAAGTTACTTTACAGATACAGATTATTAATGCAAAATATTAAATAAATAATATATTATTATTATATATACACATTAATGCATAACACATTATTCTGAAATGGACCGTTCTGAGTACTTTTCATTATATCCTGATGCTGAAGGTTGATCAAGGCTCATGAAATGCAGCTGAGGCCTCCTCCGCGCTACACAGCTTCAGTTAGAATAAAACAATAAAATACACAAACGTATATAAAGTAGCACTAAAGCAAGAGATTAAAATAAGGAAAACTAGAATTATATTTAAAAAGGAAGATATACAGTTACGCATTTACCTGAGCGGCAATGACTCGATTAGTGATCAACTATTAAAATTAATCGGCAACTATTTTGATCAATCGATTCATCGTTTTGAGTCGCTTTTTTAAAAATTTTTAATCTTTGGGTTGTGGACAAAACGAGACATTTGAGGACGTCGCTTTGGGAAACAGCGATCTACATCTATCACCATTTTATGGACCAAACAACTAATCGATAATACGAGCGACAGATTAATCGATAATGAAAATAATCGGCAGTTGCAGCCCTGGTATTTACAGTACATACATATACACACAAGAATATGTGCAGTATCAGTGTAATATGCAAGTTATACTACAAGAAATAATTTGAGGTAGTAGTGGGAGTGAGGGTACTTTAGTACTTTTACTGAAGTAAATAATAATAAAACTTTATTTATAGAGCACTTATCAAAACAAAGTGCTTCACAACAAGAGAAATAAAATGATGAAATATAAAGAAATAAAATACACAAAAGCAGTAAAATAAACAGTTCAGGTAAAATCAGGATCTGCTTTCAGATAAAAATGTGTTTTGAGACGAGACTTAAACGAAGACTCTGACTCAGACAGCCTGATGTCTTCGGGCAGGTTGTTCCAGAGCCTCGGGGCCCTGATGGCCAAAGCTCCGTCCCCCTTAGTTTCCATCCTGGACTCAGGAACAGACAGGAGACCCCTGCCCGAAGATCTCAGACTACGTGAAGGTTCATAAGGGATTACAAGGTCTAAGATATAGTCTGGAGCCATGAAGAGCCTTAAAAGTCATCAACAAGATCTTAAAATCAATCCTGAAACCAACAGGGAGCCGATGTAAAGAGGCTGAACCAGGTGTGATGTGGTCGCACCTCTCGGTCCTGGTTTACAGCCGAGCAGCTGAGTCCTGTACAGTCTGCAGTCTGTCAGAGTTTTTAGATTAAAACAAGTGAACAGGCTGTTACAATAATCGAGGCGTGAGGAGATAAAAGCATGAACAACAGTTTCTGCATCACTAAGATTTAAAGTAGATCGGATTTTTGATTCTGAGGTGATTAAAAACATGATTGGATGAGCTTAGTGAGATGTTGCTCAAAACATAAACTGCTATCAAACAGGACACCAAGATTTCCTGCAACAGGCTTGATGTGTTGTGACAGGTCACCAGCAGGTGGCAGCATTTGTTTAGTGATGAGTTGGGCCCAATAACAAGGATTAAACTTCTGAAGGCTGGTCTTTTACCTGTAACAGAGTATTTCTACACTGTGGTACTGCAACTTTTGCTAAAGTAAAAGTACTTCTTGCACCACTGGAAGAGATAAAAAAGAAAGCTTTACTCTGCGTGAAATACACTTTCTTAAAAACAACAACAGGTTTGCTTCAGAGTCCATTTAGAAAACACCTGTTGAAATGTGTATTTTTTAGCATAATGAAGCTAATGCTACTCTGTTAGCTTGCTGCTGTACCTGAGGTGGCCGTGTCCCCCCAGAAGCCAGAGGCGCAGCCGATCCGGACCGGCTCGGTCCTGGCAGAACTTGTGTAACCTCTGGAGCCGGTTTTGTGTTGATGTGTTACACTCGATGAGGACTCAGCAGACGAGCCAAAGTGCAAAAACCTGAAGTTAAAACACAAACTGACGCACTTTTCTGAGCTTCTGCCGCGCGACAACCGCCTGAGGGCTGAAGGCGCGTGACGGAGTAAACGTGGGAAACTAGGCATCGTTTATAAATGTGTTTTAAAAATGGAGAAAAGACAAAATAGGGATGAATCTACTCTGACAAGTTCAAGGTACACTGGTCCATCCGCAAAAACAATCCGACAGGAAACACGTCAAGGAATGGGTTCCGTCCATCCGGGGTTTTTCCCGCCTCTCTCTCTGATTGGACAAGGAAGCATTCAGCTCCTATACTGAGGGAAAAGTACTAATACCACACTGTAAAATCCCATCACAAGTAAAAGTAAATGTTACTAGGTATAATCGGGAAAATGTGCTTCAAATATTAAAAATATGCAGAAAAATCCATAAAAACAATCCGACAGGAAACAAGCCAAGGAATGGGTTCCGCCCATCCGGGGTTTTTCCCGCCTCTCTCTCTGATTGGACAAGGAAGCATTCAGCTCCTATACTGAGGGAAAAGTACTAATACCACACTGTAAAAAAAAAAAACATCACAAGTAAAAGTAAATGTTACTGGGTATAATCAGGAAAATGTGCTTCAAATATTAAAAGTATGCAGAAAAATATCATTAGATTCAGGCCTAAGCAACACAGAGTAGCTTAAATTTCTGAGTTCTCAGACCATTTTCACAATTGAGAATGACTTCTGGATGGGAGCCGAAACGTCTTGATTCTGAAAACAGTGTCCAGACGACTACGACTGAAACCTTTTCTACGATGGACCACTCCTGGACGAATGAGGGACTACACCGGATTGATTGTTTGGTTTGTAAAACTCGTGAAAACAGTGAGAAACGCCGTCACGACGACCCAGAGCCCAAAGTGACGCCTTCACCGTGTCGTCGTGTCCGACCGACAGTCCAAAGCTCGACGTTATTAACAAAACATTACAGTTATTACAGTAGTTCGGAGGAAAAGCAGCACATCTGAGAAGCTGCAACCAGGAAGTGTTTTTACATTAAAAAGTGACCAAACGATCAAAATAGTCGCCAATTAATTTTCTGTCAATCGACTAATCATTTCAGCTGTAGCCTATTTGTACATTTTCATATGTTTTTTTTTTTTTTGCAAAGATTTTAATTTGTAAAGTAACTAAAGCTGTCAGACAAGTGTAGTGACGTAAAAAGTACAATATTTCCCTCTGAGATGTGGCGGACTGGAAGTAGAAAGTGGCAAAATACTCAAGTAAAGTACAAGTACCTTAAATTTGCACTTCAATGCAATACTTAGTCACTTTCCACCACTGGTTTCTGACTTGTTTGATAAATATTTTACCATAAGAGCTTCATGTCATGTTTGTGCAGGTAATGATGGTGTTGCAGTACCACTGTGAGGTTGGCTGTCCCGGCACGGTTACCTGTGCAAAACACTTTCAGAATATTTTGCTATAAATACACCGGCTCTGGGAATAGTGATAACATCATCAGTGGTTTGGCATCATGCAAACAACTTGTGTGTGCTTATTTCTCTCTCACGCAGACAAAAAACAACACAAAGACCAACAGTCAATCATCAGGACATCTGTTCACAGCAGCCAAGTTATTGTTGGACACAGATATCAGAAATAAAAACTGCTCACAAGGTTGGTCTACTTTACTTTTTTTTAATGGATGTAAGATTTAATAATATTTAGATTAAGGCCAACTAACATTTGGATTTACAGAATACAGTAAAAGTAACTGGAACTCAATGACTACGATTAATTACGTCACCTATTATCAATTCATGTTTGGCTTGACGGAGAGAAGAAAACAAAACACTTAATGCATTTCTTTGCCTTCTTGTTTTTTAATGTGAAGTCCACTTTGGACGAGTCAGCCGAGTTGTGATCACTGTGCAGATATTATGTTTTTACAAATGAAAATCAGGGATTTTCCAGTGTATTATATAAATAAGTTTTTCTCCTCCGATGCAGATACATCAATAGATGTTTCTGCTCAGTTTCAAGGATTAGCATTCTTGAAGTTTATCTAACAGAATATGTTGAATAGTTCATGACGACATTTTAAATTCTAACCTTCATGGTGGCCAAAGAATATTATACCCATTATGTTTTAATACAGATTTCGATCCATCTGGCTCATGCATTTTACATATTATAAATAGCTCATTGGTTTCTGGCTGTGTCCCCCCCATTTCAAACTTGCCATTTTTAATCCCACTTAAAGAAACCAAATTTTGAGCCTAGTGGTGGAATATAGCTAAGTACATTTGCTCAAGTACTGTACTTACCGTAAGTACAAATTTGAGGTACTTGTACTTGAGTATTTCCATTTTATGCAACTTTATACTTCTACTCTACTACACTACATTTCAGATTATACTATTGAATTGTTTACTTCACTGCATGTTTCTGACAGCTTTAGTTACTTTCCAGATGACATTATGTTTTTCATCCTCTTCCTGTCCAGTGAGACGGTGTAGTCCCTCATTCGTCCAGGAGTGATCTATCGTAGAAAAGGTTTCAGTCGTAGTCATCTGGACGCTGTTTTCAGAATCAAGACGTTTCGGCTCCCATCCGGAAGTCATTCTCAATTGTGAAAAATTGGACGGGAACTAGAAATTTAAGCTACTCTGTGGTACATAAGCCCCGCCCTCAGGAAGGAGTCTACCTGAGTATCTGTTAATAGCTAGTTTCACCTGAAACTGACCTAATAGTTTCCATGATGGCCCAGTAATCAGTAATCAGGCCTATTGTTTTCTGGCTGCACCTCCCTCATCACTGTTAAGTACCTGATTAGCATGTGATTGGCGTGACCAAGGTGATAATACACTCTGATAGACTTTGGGCAGATTGAATCTCAGACCACCATTTCTGTTTAAAGAGGAGTTTTCTTTTTTCACAAAAATGGCTTCTTTGACTCCTCTTTCAAACCAACTCTTCTCTCTACTTAGAATCTTCACCTCGCTGTCTTCAAATGTGCGGTTTGTAGCTTTTAGATGCAAATGCACGGCGCTCTGCAATCCTGAGTTAGCGTGTCGTCTGTGCTGATAAAGTCTTTTGTGAAGTGGCTGTTTGGACTACCGGATGGGAGCCGAAACGTCTTGATTCTGAAAACAGTGTCCAGATGACTACGACTGAAACCTTTTCTACGATTCCTGTCCAGTGAAAACCATGTATTTCCAGATTTTTAATGTTTGTGATAAACTAAAAGGATTAAGATCCTTTGTGTTGAGAAAACTCTCCTCCTCCTGAAGCTGAATAAACTCTTTAACCCCCCCTCGGATCAGCTGGAAAACGCATCGTCACAGAGCTGAAAACAGGCTGTTTTTCTGAGCTCATGAAAAGTTTAATTTTTAGAGATACGTGGTTCTCACAGGACGGCGACGCTACAAACACACAATGATCTTATAGACCATGATGCATTGCTGTAGATTAAACTACCCAGCAGTATATAAAGTAGTTAAAATGAGCTCAACCTGAAACATCTGCAGCATTAAAATGCAACTCACACATTAATGCAGCAGGAATATGAATCCAGAAACATCAGATATAACAGGAAACACTGCCCGGAGCATTTTGTTGTGTACAATGTTGTGGTTTTACAAGTGGTTATGTGCGGGCCTGTTTGTTGGACTTCCTGGAGTCTTGTCAAGATATGACGTGTTAATCAGTGAGCTTTAGAGGTGCTGGTAGATGGATTTTGTTACCTTTGGACAGTGCAAGGCTAGCTGTTTCCCCTGCTTCTAGTCTTTTGCAGTCAGGCTAACTGTCTCCTGGCTGTAGCTTCATATTTGATGGACAGATATGAGAGTGGTATCGATCTGGTCACGTAACTCTCGGCAAGAAAGCAAATAAGCGTATTTCCCAAAATGTCAAACTATTGCTTTAAGTCTGACTTTGCTCGTCTGTCATTTTAAGCAAGGCTTCCTCTTCTAATGCTAATTTCACTTGAGGTGTGCCCCAAGGCTCAGTTTAAGGTCCTTTATAGTTTAAAATATACATGCTTTCTCTTGGGTACCTTTTTGCAAATATTCATTTTCATGATATGCAAACGACACCCAGCTTTATCTACCAGTCATAACTGGTTACACCATCCTGTTTATTTCTGCCTATTGAGCGATAGAGCAAAAGACCAACTGACATTACAGTACAGGTGAACAGTTTTATGAGATAGATTTACTTTAGATAGTATAAATGACTGTGAACCAGCTACAGTGATGTGTCATGTGCATGTTGTGGACCATAAAAATGACCATGTAACAGGCACAAAACAGATGGATAGTGGAAACATTAAATAATAATAGAATGCATACTATATTTAAATCTACGATAATATTAGATTTTCTTTACACTTGTGGACCCAAGTTTAACTACTGTGTTAGCAACCGGCATCTGCTTTGTTGTTTCTGAAATTTTCAACCTTAAGGGATGTGTTCTATACACAGTCCACTCCACCCCTGGAGCCAACAAATGGAAAGATAATTTTTCCTGGCCATGAGGGCACAGATCAGATTTAAACAGGTGGTCATTGGTTGTTTTGTAAAATGCAAAGAACTCCCAATTTTGTTTATTTTTCGCATATTCCAGACACACCTACATCAACCATATATGTTATGACAGGTACACCTGTGCAGTCTGTGGAGAAGCAGGAAAGGAACACAGTTTCATCAATTTGGAAAAACAAACAAAAGAAAGCTCTACTGACAAGGTTTGACTCTTTTAATGTGCTCGAATACATTTATATTCATTTGAAGTATTCTAAATAATTATCTGATCAATGGCAAGCCTATTTAGTATTATTAAATGGTCCTATTTTGATGTAAAATCCACTTTGGATAAGGCAACCAATCCATGTTCACTCTATGTTGAGGCGCAGCCGCTTCAAAAACGCCAAAACAGCTTGCGCCCTTGCTCAGTAGGTCTCTCACAGTCCAACAGCTAACTAGCTAGTTAGCCTATTTATCGGCATAGTAAACGGCATTATACTCACCAGAGAGATTCACCTGGCTGCTCAAGCAACTGGAAGAAAGTGGTAAAGTAGTAAAGCCCGCCTCTTGCTTGATTTGATTGGCTGCCGGGGCCAAGTTTGACATTGACAAGGAGTGAACTGAAAGTTTGAAAATATTAAAAATTTTATGCACGTCTAAAAACTTCTAGAAAAACGCAAATCGCGCGGCGTAAGAGAGGAGCGCAGGCCAGGCGCGCCGTACCATAGGAAAACAATGGTTTCTAGCAACGCATCTCTGTGTGATCGCCCCATTACTCTTTTTGCTCTCTTCCACAGGCCATGTCCGTCAACTCGTCTTCCTCCCTCAATGTTACCCTTGTCCCTCCTCCCCTCCCCTCCTCCAACTCCTCCATCTCACCTTTATATGTAGAATGCCTGAAATCCATGGCCAGCAATGTCATCTTTACTATGTACACCATCACCAACGTCCTCCTGCTCCCTCTCTATATCCTCATCCTCTACATGGGTTTCCAGCGATGGAGGCGTCAGTGCTCTGTGCCTGGAGGGCAGTCAACGAGCCACTCCGATTTCTTCACCTACCACATCGTCGCTGTGGAGATTTTTGGTGTCTTTGGATCACTCATCTATACTTTGGGCATTTACACCAATGGTGTGACGATGTTAACGTTTGGGATGTGTGTATCCTGCATTATTTTCCCTGGACAGACTCTGTTTCACTGCCTGACCTGTGTCGAGCGCTACCTGGCTGTTGTGCACCCCATCACCTACATGCACATGCGAGAAACAGTCGGGGTCAGGATTAGAAACATCAGCATTGTGTGTGTTTGGCTGCTGAGCTTTGGATGGATTGGGCTAACAATATTGTACTTGCCTGGTTTTCCTGCCATCCCATTCCTCTGCATGTTGGGCATCTCATTAATTGTTATATTTTTCTGCTGCCTTTCTGTTCTCTGTGTTCTGACTCATTCAGGGCCGGGGGAGGTGGGTGGGACCAGGGAGCGGGCTGACCAATCAAAACACAGAGCTTTCCACATCATCTGTGCCATATTGGGAGTGCTGCTGTTGAGGTTTTTCGGGCTTCTGGTTATTTTAGTCTTGCCCCATTTTCATGGGATTCGTTTAGAAGATTTGTGTGGGTTGATGGATTCTGGAATCTATTTGACTGTGCCCAGCAGTCTGGTTCTGCCTCTGCTGTTCCTACACAAGACAGGAAAACTGGCGTGCTGTAGGCACAGCGTTGAATCAGGATAAGGATTCAAGCGAGCAGCCAATTTAATATGGTTGTTCATTCAATATTTCTGTGTTTTAGCGGCCACCAAGTCTGCCTTTCTGCCAGCAAGTCTAAGTAGTTTCGGTGCCTAAACCTAACCAAACTGTGACCGTTTAGGCACCAAAAGTACTTGGTTAGGTTTGGGTTAAAGTAACATGGGACAGGAACAGCTGTCTCCTGAGTGGAAGTCCTGTGTTTGACCCATCCATCCACCCTGACCTGCTCCCTGTGCAGACTTTTTTGCTCTTCATACTACGTCACCTGACTTCCTAAAGTCTTTCAGGCAGAAAGGCTTGAAGGCTAACTTCTCTCATGTGTACACCGCATCACATGTTGAACAACATGGCTTGACAAACGAGGCGAGTCCATGGGCGAGTCGAGGGGTCGAGGCCGGCTCAGGCAGGGCAGTGTGGAGGTTTTTAGACAGCAGAGACAAAAAAGTTAGATCAGAAAAACAACCAACTGTTACTAATAATTGCTAATGGCTTGTTGGGTGGTTGATTACATTTTCAAAGTAGTAGGATGTCACTATATTGTTACTAAGGCTATCAGTACTATTAATTTATTACTTAATATTGCTAGTTTGTAGGAACTATTTTCTTTCTACCGATAGTTCCCACATGAAACTGCTCACAACAAATCTGTGGATCATCTTCAGTAACCGGGTCGGGATTTCTGGAAAGAGACGTCGCTGTTGAGTTTTTCAAATGTATTTTTTATTTGTTTTGGTGCTTTGAGCAGCACAAGCCGAGTGCCATATAGTCCCATTATATTCAATAAAAGGCAGCCATCTCTGTTTGGTGAACTGTCCCTTTAAACTGTCTGCTGCTTTTACATTTATTTTTGTAAATTTACAAATGGAAAGCCTGAGCTCTGTTTCTGAAAGAATAAACATCTTCTTTTTCTTAAATAAAATAGCCTTCTAAAGGTTTGATAATAATAATTATCATCACTGAATATTTTGTAATGTATTTTACACTTTTATTTATATATTTGTTCATTTTTTTGCGTGTGTTTTTTGTTTTCTGTGGGTTCCTATAGATTTATCATATATGTAAAACTGTGCTGATGTATATTGTTCAGTGATAAATAATAAAAGCACTGCAGGTGCAAGTTTCCAAAGGACCATTATCTTTACAGTATGTCTGCACACCTGAACATGCAAACCTTTGAGTTTATCCTTTTATCTTACTTTGTTTCTTACTTAAAGGATCTTACTAGTGTCTGGCAGGTTGTTTTGTATATTTACATTTTTGCTGACCATTTTCAAAGTATTAGATTTTTGCATGTATTTTTTTTTACTGCTGTTCCACGCAGACATTGGTTTACCACAACTGTCTCAAAAATACTACAAAGAGTAAAACACACGCTACAAATAGTACAAATAGTAAACACAGAAGAGTGAAAACACAAACATTAAGAGAAATGCGCTCAAAATTTGAATTAAAATGTATACAAATGTGAAACTACAAATATTAAATTGCACTAAAATTAAACTAGTCAAAATTGTACCATCTACAGTCGTACTACTCAGCCATTAATTCATCAGTCAAATGATCTAATATATTAACCCTTACCAAAAAAAAATCCCATGTGACTTTATCAAATGCAAAATCAATTTTTACATGTGAAATGTATCTTGCATGGGATAAATCACACCTGAAGCCCATTTGACACGTGGAAAAATTCACAGGTACATGCGGTTGTTGGACATTTCATTTGTGATGCGTAAAATGTGACATCCAGTGAAAAGAACATTTCAAACATTTTAAATAAATGAGGGCTATTATGTGTATTGCGTGTAAAATAGCATTTCATATGTCATGAATTCACTCGCTCTGTGGGAAATATTTGGTTTTAAGACAAGTCAGATGTTGAATTTTAGATATAATTCATGTGTCACATGTCCCAAAGCCACATACTGCTGTAGGTGAATTTGTTTTGAACATTTAGATACATTATATACATATTTCTTTATCAATAATGTCAAAAATGATCTCATTGAACACATTCAGATGTGACTTCCTGAAGTCACGGGCAGCTCACACGCTAAATCAAAGACATTTGCATGGCCATTACTACCTCCGTGCCTTCTGGAAACAACATTACTTCTGTTTTGCATTTGTTCCCGTCTCTGGCCGTACCTATGCATGAAACTGTCACGGGAGAATTATTATTAGACCGAGAGTTATTTTCAGCCTGGGCCATTTTTCTACTTCATCATGTGGACTGATAATGTCCAAGATGTCTTCACTTACCATGTTAATTAGTCTGTTGGAGAGTTCCAGTGCGCACAAACAAGTCAAACTCCAAACAGCAAACTGTGATGAGAATAAGTATCCGATCTGAAAATCACAACGAATCAAACAGAAAGATGATGAAACATCACTGGTAGTGTTTGTCTTTCTCAGAGTGTAGCAACATGATGATTATCAATAAAACAATTCAATCCAGTATGTATTTTATGTATACAATAGATAGTGTCTTGTGTGTGTCTAATGTACACATACTGTATAATATGTATAAAACATAATACAAACATAAACAAAAACATAACTTATTATTTCTGGAAATATTTCTTTGCACAGATATTTGCACAATACACAAATCATTTATAGGGCCTACGGTATTGTAATGTACATAATGTATAAAACTAACATACTGTACATGTGACACGTGAATTTCCTGAAGTAAAGTGAAAAATAAAGTCTTAATTAATAAGAATATGTATCAGTCAGTGAACTCAAGGCCGGCTTTTCTGCTTTTAGTGGATTTTGTATTAAGAAAATTAAAGAGCGATCAACAAAAGTGCATAAATACACATTAATGACCACATCTGTCCTAATGTTTTTAAACAGCACCCACCTCAGCAGTTTCTGATCATTTTTCTCCTCCGTCTCCAAACTCCCTGACTGCTGTTCTCTGCTATCTGGTCCAAATATATATTAATACATGTGCGTCATGAGTGTGTATATGTGTGTGTTCTTTAAGGTGTTTGTGTGTAAGCGAGAACAGGTGAGAGTAGCACTGGGGGTTCTTTGCACGTTGCAAAACGAATGCATATTTTATGCGACTTTTTCCACTAAATTGCAGCAGGCAAATGTATTTTTCCCATTATTGCTCTGCAGGGAGATCAGAGCGCAAACACATCAGCAGGGCGGGTTCTTGCTGAAATAATAAAACACTTTCAGCACTCTTGTATCAAGAAGTTTGTTCAGTTTATCATATGAGCTGCATGAACTAATATCTGTAGAGATCACGCCACCAAAACACACACAAACACACGCATTTACAATTGAGAGTAATTACTGTCACATGTATTACTTCATTTACAACACAGTAACATCATTATACTACAACTTTCTTGATTATCACAAAGATAGCGTTGCAATTTAGGGATTTAAAAATTTTTTATTTCCAAATAAACAGACAAAAACATCCATTGATGAGTCCATTAATATGAACATCTGGCAGGATTGAGATGACTTATAAACAAAGACCGGTGTGTATTCAAATCGTATTGTTCAGAGCACTGTATGTGAACATACATGGTTGTGTTATTTTAGTCTTTCTGTGGCTGCAGTTTGGTGGAGCTGGCAGGACGGGGAAAATATTTGTCTTCCATGTCATCTTCTATGTTCTTCTATGAGTGCTGTTCAATTCTGTTTGTAGGCGAAGCTGTGCAGGGTCCTGTTTCTGGTCAGGGTGGTAGCAACAAGGCAACCAGAGCTGCAAATTAACCCGCCTTCTCCTACAGTGCATGCTGGGAGATGTAGGTCCGCCAGTGTATCTGCAAAGGGGAGCCATTTTAGTTACTGCTACTAATACTAGTGCTTTCACAGCTACTACTAACACCACCATTACTACCTCTGTGACTGCTGCAAATACATAATACTCCCTAGTAACTAAAACTGCAACGATTAGTCGTTTAATCAATAAGTCGATCGACAGAAAATTAACAGGCAACTACTTTGATAATTGAATGATAATATTTGGAATTTTTAAAGCAAAAATCGAAAACATTCCCTGATTTGATGCTGTTCTTTGTTAAACACGACAGTGAACTTAATAGTTTTGGATTTGGGGCTGTTGGATGGACAAAACAAGACATTTGAAGATGTCACCGTGAACTGTGCTAATGGGCATTTTTTACTATTTTCTGCCATTTTATAGGCGAAAATATAATCGTCAGATTAATCGATAATAAATATAATCATTAGTAGCAACCAAACACTCATAACCACATCAAATACCCTATCAGCACCATAGCAAGCACCAAAGCCTAAGCAACCACCCAGAACACCTTAGTAACCACATAGCAACATCCTATTAACACCTTGAACACCCTATCAACAGCTACCAGAGCCGCAAACCCAGAACAACATTATAAACACTTTATAACCACCTACTAATACCCTAGCAACCACCTAAAAAAGCCTAGTAAACACCATGGCAACCACCTTCCAACACCCTAACAAAAGCCTAGCAACTACTCCAACACCATAAACAACAACCAACACCAAGGCCATACCTGTGATGACTAGGATTTCCATTCTGAGTTATTAAATTAGTGAGATTTTCCCAGTGGATTATAATTACATTAGCATAGCATTAGCATGCAAATACACAAATAACTGAAATTCTCACAAAAAGGATCCAAATTGCATCCCAATTCTTGAGAAATACAACCATTTTTGGACACAATAATCACTCAGGAAAATCCAGGTGGGATTGATAAATGTTCAGAACATATTATCTGCTCCGAATTTCTTGTATTTAGTCATATCAAAACAATCTCACTCCACTACAACCTACTGTAATCTGATATAACAAACTGTCCATGGGTCCGATACAGTGCAATATAATGTAATCCAATGTTTATCTTTACCCACTATTATAACAGCAACATGACAGCTTTCCTGCCCTTTGTAGATACAGCAGAGGTAACACCAAACTGCTGGGCAGAGTAAACCAGAATGCAGAAGCCTTCACCACACAGCTGACACTGGGGCTCAGCAGTACCAAGGTGTCCAGAGCATAGGAAACAAGGAACCCTACAAACCACAACCACAGCACTCCCATTATGGCCAAAATGGTGACGAACACCCTTTGCTTGGATAGGTCAGCTCGCTCCTTGTCCTTCCCCCCTTCACCTGGCCCTGGACGAATCAGAACACGGAGAACAGAAATGCTGCAGAAAGACATGACAACTAAAGAGAAGACCAAAGGGCTGAAAAATAGGACGGTGGGTGAAGTGGGATAGTGCAGACTTATTGTGCCGGTCCATACGAAGCACAGCAGCCAAGCACAACCAATGCTGATGTTTCTGATCCTGACCCCACGCACATTTCTCAGCCCCAGGTAGGTGACGGGGTGAACAACAGCCAGGTATCGCTCCACGCAGGTCAGGAGGTGAAAGAAGTTCTCTCCACAGAAATTGATGAAAGAAAGGCAGTACCCCGCTATCACCATCTGTGGGAGATCAACTGAGGAGCCGCAAAAGAAGAAGGCTGACCCCAAGCCCCCGATCAGCTCTATGGCAGCCATGTGGTAGGTGAAGATGTCAGAGTGGCTAGTCGTAGTGAAGGAGTGCTGCCGCCGCCATCGTTGGTGACCCAGATAGAGGATGAGGATGGAGAGAGGGATGAGGAGGAAGGCTTTGGTGACGATGAAGGCAGAGCCGATTAAAAAGCTAACATTAGAGCTGGAGCAATTGAGGGGTACCGAACCAAGGGAGGAGTTGGAGGGGGACGAGGAGTTGAGTGACATATCTACTGTTTGTAGATGGAGGCCTGAGGAGGACGGAGAAGAAAAGGAACTGTGCTGTAAAACAACCTCTGAAAAGTTGGCATCAAACAAAACCAGTGACTCAACACCTCGTTTGGTAGCTACACTGGAGATCATGAGCTGCTGGGCAACAACAAAAACAACTGATTGAATTTGTTAAACCCTTAACACTGACCCCCTTTTGGGAGTGCTCTGCCTAAATTAAAAATTTACAAATTAAATATTTTTGATCTTTAGACCCTCGTGATGAATTTGAACAATTTGAAATTACTTTTTGTGTTGGACTGCCAGACTGCTTTGAAAGTATGAAGACAGTAACATTCATGGAAAAGGAGGCATTTTGGCAAGAGAGTCTACAGCCATGCAAGCGGCACTGTGAGGCACAGCTTTGAGCTGTCAGCATGCTAACATGCTCGCAGTGACAATACTAACATGCCGATGTTTAGCATAAACCAAAGTATTGGACAAATTAAAGTTGTGATCTGATGATGGCATTAGATGAATGGATCACCAAAGTTATTACAAATCATCCTGAGGGGGGGCAAGAATGTCTGTACTAAATTTGGTGACAAACAATCCAGTGGTTATTGAGACAATTCACTAAATTACAAAAATGTCAACCTAATGGTGCCATTACAGAAAAAGTAATACGATCAGCAAAGTCAGTAGGATTCGTCCACTGGGGACCATGGATTTATGTACAAAATTTAATGGCAACCCATCCAATAGCTGTTGAGATATTTCAGACTGGACCAAACTGGTGGACCGACCGACCGGCATTGCCATCCCTAGAGCCGCTAGCATGGCTAAAAGCATTAACTGAAAATCATTAGGTTATCAATGAACACCCACCTTGTTAGCAGTGTTTGTTGGTGATCGTCCTTCTCCTGTATCTCCAATCTCACTGACTGCTGTTCACTGGTTCCTGGTCCGAATATACATTAATAAATTTGTGTGTGGGTTATTAATGATGTTCATGTGTCAGAGTGACGGATGGAAGCAGGAGGTGTTTTGCATGTTTTAAAACAAATTCATGATGACTCTAGACTGTAAATCACAGAAGGCAAATGTTCTTTTCAAATTATTCTTCTAGAGAACAGAGTCATCTGCAGAACAGCACCACTGGATGTGATGTAGTATTTTTTTAAGGATACTTCAGCAAGCCTTAGGTCGAAAAACAAAAAACGAAATTGTTATTGTAATTCAGTATTAGTCAAATATAATTTAAAACTGAGCATTGTTTTTTTATATATATATATATATCCATACCTTTAGCTATGCTGCATTTCCATTAAAGCTGCACTTTCAATATTTTTATATGAACAATGCAACAGAAATTATATTGCTATACAATAGCATCTTTCAGTTCATATTTATGGTTTTACGGACCACAACTTTACTGTTTTGGTTGAATCTCACTGCTCTTAACAACCATTTTCATCAGTCAAACTCTGATAAACTGACTATACACTGCCTAGAACCAAACAGCAGACAGACAACATTAGACGAGCTGGTAAAGAAAGTGGAACCAGATATTTTTCTCAGGAGTTGGTGGAGACCAAACCAGAACTAAAAGGCGATGAAAACATAAACACATTTGGTTATAGTTAGGAAAAGATTGTGTTTTTGTTAAAATAATTAAATGTGTCTCATCTTATGATACAAGTCAGCGTTACTTTTTAAATGATAAACCAAGATTACAGTCGTAGAAAAGGTTTCAGTCGTAGTCATCTGGACACTGTTTTCAGAATCAAGACGTTTCGGCTCCCATCCGGAAGTCATTCTCAATTGTGAAAAAATGGGACGGGAACTAGAAATTTAAGCTACTCTGTGTCACATAAGCCCCGCCCTCAGGGAGGAGTCCACCCGAGTATCTGCTGATTAGCTAGTTTCACCTGAAACTGACCTAATTGTTTCCATAAGATTACAGTCTTTCCCTAATTGGAATTACTTTACCAAAAAAAATTACTTGCTAATGCGAAATAGTATATGAATGTAATGTTTAGCCATTAGCAAAGCTAGCGGCGTGGCTCTAGGGATGGCAATTCGCAGTTCCCCAGAAGATAAATCCCAATGACTTGGTGATCTTCTGACTTTTCATCTAGCGCCACCAGCTGATCACAGTTTAACTTTACAAAATTCGGTACAGACATTCATTGTTCCTAGCCAATGAATCCTAACAATTTCCTGACTCTAATCTAGCAACACTGTCAAGTAAAAATGTAATTTGTCCAATACTTTATGACCAAATACCTTTAAAACGAATGACATTCCCATCAGCCTCAGCTGTATTAAGTGCTAATTACCAAATGTTAGCATGCTAACATGCTAAACTAAGATAGTGAACATGGCAAACATCACCTGTTAAACATCAGCATGTTAGCATTGTCACCATGACCATGTTAGCATGTTGACTTTCATTTGAATTTTACAATTTAGATTACCATCATTTCACTCTGTGACATGTTTAGCCTAGCTTAGCACATGGACTGGAAGCAGGGGGAAACCGGCTAGCCAACATCTGGCTAACATCAGCTATTTGTTTTTCTGCAATGCTTCAAAGCTGCTTTCACGGCACACCTTTTAATCAGACAACAAATCACAACAATCAAAGACAACACAATCAATGAAAACATTTTTTTTCAGTTTATTTCACAACATGTGAGAAAGAGCTGGCTGTTAGCTGTGGGATTAAAACAGATGGAATATAATACACTTTATACATCCCTAAAGAGGTAAAGAAATAATTCCAGAAGTGTTGAGAAAAAATAATTAAATTCAGTTATTTCTTCTTCAGCTACAGTTTCGGTATGCGAAGTAGCTGGTGTTGACTTTAACTGCTTCAGAACAGCATTTTTTCTTTCTGTAAAATCAAAATTTTTAAAGGATATCCTCAATGTTACTCAACATGGAAACACGAGTCTCTGTGATAATGTGACAATACCATATGTTTATGTCATGACCATCAGTTTTTATTTTTTATTCAACTTTGTTTTTGAGATAAACAGTTTTTCCTGTAAGTTTGGTACGGTGGATGGGTCTAAATGCTACGATACCATGAGCCTCACCTGCCATTGCTATGGAGAAGAAGCCACTCAGAGGTGTGAATCAGAACGTTTAATGGTTACTGAATTGATCCCAAACTGATCCAGAATCTGAAAGTGAACTGATTTAAACTGCTGAATGTTTTATCAAAGTGTAATCTGTAGCTGGAAGCAAAAGCATTAGCATTAGCATTAACAGAAGTATAAACTCCGTGATTGGGAATTGTATTTGACTTCTCTATTGTAGTTTAAGGTCCACAGGCTTGTACCTTTGACTTTTCATTAAAGAACCAAATAATTTCTAACACATTTGTTCATATTTAGAACTGAAATACTAAACTACTAAACCAGGAGCGTTTCATACCCATTCAAGCATTGAAGTGCTCCAACTGTCAGTCACCTAACATTGTCTATAGTCAAGTTTCCATCTAAATGTAACGCAAATTTTAACCAAATTTCCAGAAAATCGCCAAAAGACAATGCAAATTAATACGTGTTTCTGTCTAAATATTAGGAGTCGGGCATCGACATAAACAGTTGAAGCTAAAGAAGAGAGTGCAACAAGATGTCGTCATTAAAAGAGCTCCAGTCAAAGCTCAAATGATGGAAAACCATGTGGAAATATGACATTTCTGTTAGTTTCATGTATTAATGTGATGAAGGTTACAGCCTCCTCATTGCTCCACACAGATCTGAAGTTCTCAGCTTTTCCACAGCCAAGCATGAAAACTTTTTTGCAGTATTTTTTGTCTATTCCACTCACGTTTTTTTCACCTCAAATTGAAAATGTGCATAAAAACAGGTGAATGAAAATGCACGTCATGAGAAAATGAAGAAGACTTTTACTACAGAATGATGCCCAACATACTGGAACTCCTCACACTTCGCAACTCTATAAAAGATTAAAATTGTAAAAACAACAACTAATAAAGATAAATCTTAATTTACGCTACTCTTTTATATAAGTTAGTTTGAATTAATTTAATCTAAGCTCATTTGTGCAGCTCTAACCCAATTCTCGAGTTGACACAGTGTTTACAGCTGGTAGCTTTCCTGCCCGGTGTAGAAACAGCAGAGGTAACACCAGACTGCTGGGCAGACTGAACCAGGCTGCAGACGACCCCACTAAACAAACATCACTGGAGCTTAACGCTGAAAAAATATACATTGCAGTGAAAACCAGGGAGCTCAAGAACCTCAACAACAGAGCTCCCATTATTGCCATGATGGTGAGGAAAGCCCTCTGCTTTGGTTGGTCAACCCGCTCCCTGTTCCCGCCCACTTCCCCTGGCACTGGACGAATCAGAACACAGAGAACAGAAAGGCTGCAGAAAGAGACGACGATGGAGGAGAAGAGCAAGAGCAAGATATTTAAGATGGTGTTGAAGTTAACGATGATCTTTGTTAGACCCAGTGATCCAACGCAAAGCAGCCAAACACACCCAATGCTGATGTTTCTGATTTTGATCCCACCCGCCTGTTTCAGCCCCAAGTAGGTGACGGGGTGAACAACAGCCAGGTAACGCTCCACACAGGTGAGGAGGTGAAACAGAGACTGTCCAGGTGAGATGATGGTGTAAACTTCCAACCCCATTTTCATTACACTTTGTAGATTAGTGTAGGCGCCATAACAGTAGACGCAAGACCCCAAGACACCGGTCAGCTCCAGGAAAACCATGTTAAAGGTGAAGATGTCAGAGTGGCTCATCATCGCTGCCGTGGCAACAGAGCGCTGTTTCCTCCATCGTTGGTAGCCCACGTAGAGGACGAGGATGAAGAGAGGGAGGAGGAGGATGTTGATGATGAAGAGGGCTGTAAAGACGGAAATGCACACTCTGGAGTTGTGGTATTCATCAAGTGGAGGGTGGAGGGAGGAGTTGGAGGACGAATTTACTGACATGTCTGTATGGATGACTGGATGGATAGATATAGAAGAAGAAAGAGAGAGAGACCAACTTAACTTTAACTTTGTTAAAGAGCGATTTAACACACTGTTTAGTTTGAACATGCCCCCTTCACATGCATTCAAACTTAGACCCCCTCCACACCTGTCAGATCACTCTAACGTTCCCTCTGACTGGCTACTTCGGACGCATTTCCTGCCGTGTTAATGCCAGACTTCATTGAACTGTTGTTACATAAGCAACATTTTAATGTCCATACTGGTTGCATAAAATTCTGCATCACACCAAGTTTATAACGGTGAAATTGTCTCGGCAAAATCAACTAATTTGTATTAAATGGCTGTGATCAGTGGATACGCTTGCAGTAAATCCATGCAAATCTTTCACATCAAGTTCAACTTTGGTGAACTTTGTCACGTGAATGTGCGCCGTTGACCAATAGCAAGCCATCTTGACAGTGCTCACCTTTGAGGGAACGGAGAGCTGGAAAGTCCAAAATGGAGGAAGCTGTCATGTCAGCTGTGTTACGCCACACCCTGCTCTGCCGAAGTACAAACTGCCCGACAAAAGGGGCATCGCTTATAGACCGTTATGAGACAGGAGTTAATGGTACAAATGCGTCTCTTGAACATAAAAAGGCAGAACAAGAACTTTTCTCAGTTGCTTTTGTGATTCCAGCACAAGATCTGGAGTGTTGAAGAAACCAAGAGACAAACAAAACTGATTATTAACCTAATGCCAGATAAGTGCAACAGCATGACATGACATTATTCTACGATGCGACACTGTTATTTCGTGACCTTAAAATGCTTTCTATACTTTTTCCTGCACTTTTTGAGTTACTACACTTGGAGGGCATCGAGGATATTAAGTGAACATCGAACTGAAAGATACCCTAGAAAAATAACAGTTATCTAAAGAGGTGGTCTTGTGTCTTTTAAATAAACATTATTATAGGTATACTAGGATCCCACCCTCCTGGATAACTATCGCCCAATCTCCAAACTGCCTTTTATTTTCGAAGATTCTTGAAAAACTTGTATCTAAGCAGCTTCTTGCTGCTGTGGAAAACAATAATACCTTTGAAAAGTTCCAATCTGGCTTTCGTCAGCACCACAGCACTGAGACAGCCCTTCTCAAAGTCACTAATGACCTTTTAATGAATGCCAACGCAGGCATGTGTTCAGTTCTTGTGCTGCTGGACTTAAGTGCTGCCTTTGACACAATTGATCAAGGCATTCTTTTAGATAGACTGAGGCACTGGGTGGGCATATCTGGCTCTGCACTAGACTGGTTCTCATCTTATCTGTCCAATAGGAAATTCTGTGTCAGCATTAATAACTTCATGTCATCCTTCTCCCATATCAAGTACGGTGTGCCTCAAGGTTCAATTCTGGGACCAATACTGTTCTCCTTATACATGCTTCCCTTGGGTGATGTAATCCTCAGACATGGTATTTCTTTTCTTTGCTATGCGGATGACACACAGTTGTACCTCCCTGTCAAGCCCACTGACCTTAGTACGCTGAGTTCTCTGCAGGACTGCCTGTCTGACATAAAAAATTGGATGTCGATAAAATTTCTTCAGCTCAACTCAAATAATACGATCTATTTTAAATCTTAGTGATGCAGAAACTGTTGTGCATGCTTTTATCTCCTCACGCCTTGATTATTGTAACAGCCTGTTCACTTGTCTTAATTTAAAAACTTTGACACGACTGCAGACTGTACAGGACTCAGCTGCTCGGCTGTAAACCAGGACCAAGAGGTACGATCACATCACACCGGTTTCAGCCTCTTTACATTGGCTCCCTGTTGGTTTCAGGATTGATTTTAAGATCTTGTTGATTACTTTTAAGGCTCTTCATGGCTCCAGATTACATTTTAGACCTTGTAATCCCTTATGAACCTTCACGTAGTTTGAGATCTTCGGGTCTTCTGTCTGTTCCTGAGTCCAGGATGGAAACTAAGGGGGACAGAGCTTTTGCCATCAGGGCCCCGAGGCTCTGGAACAACTTGCCCAAAGACATTAGTTGGTCTGAGTCAGTGTCTTCGTTTAAGTCTCTTCTCAAAACACATTTTTATCGGAAAGCAGATCCTGATTTTACCTGAACTGGCTGTTTATTTTATTGTTTATTTTATTGCTTTTGTGTATTTTATTTCTTTATATTTCATCATTCACTGTGGTTAAGTTACACCAAAGTGTTGTTTGGTCAGGAGAAAGTATTTGGTAATAATCATAGAACATCGTGCATTTTCCTGTTGTTATTTTACGAATCTAAATTAATAAACTAAGTGAAAAACTTATCAAATCACACTCACCTCGTCAACGTTTTTTGTTTCGTCCTTTGCTTGCGTCTCCAAAATCACTGACTACTGATAACTGCTATGTGGTCCAAATGTTTGTGTGTGTGTGTTGTATAATGTGTCAGAATGACAGACGGCATCAGGACTGTGGAGTTTTTTTTATATATTGCAAAACAAACAACTGATTGCGTGACTCCGGACTAATAATCATAGCAGGCAAATTTCTTCATGGCATTAATCAACAAGAGCAGGGTCATTTGAATACTGGCACCACGAGTACCGATTCAGTGTTACGCTCAAGCTAATGGCTTTTTGAAGCATCTCAAATCACTAAGCTACTCCATAAGGTCTCAGAGTCATGATAATCTGGTTTACATATGAAAAGCTGTTGCAAACATGGCAGAGGGATGTACCGGTGCTCTATGCAACTTCAGATCTTCTTCTTCAGTATCGAAGCTGTAATTGTTGTCTTTTTCATGGTTACAGTGCAAACAGGAACTGCGAGTGGCCAAAGCAGCAAGACATTATACAGAATTGGCCAAATGGAAACAAACAAAACACGAAGGTGTAGATAGTTTTAAAATGATAGTTAAACATTTTGGGAAACAAACTTGCTTTCTTGCCAACAGTTGGATGAGAAGATTGATAACTCTCTCATGTCTGTACGCTAAGTATGAAGCTACCACCAGCAGCTGGCTAACCTAGCTTAGCACAAAGACTGGAAACAGCTAGCCTGGCTCTGTCCAAAGGTAACAAAATCCATCTACCAGCACCTCTAAAGCTCCCTGATTAAGCCAACTGGCTGCAGGCTGTAGCTTCATATTTAGTGTGCGGACATGCGAGTGGTATGAAGTGTCTCATCTAAGTCTCTACAAGAATGCAAATAAGAGTCAGGGTCATCATGAAACACCTGTCCTCCAGACTGCTGTCTGCGATGTGATAAAAATAACACAACTATGTACACACTAGCTCTTGGTCTGCAGCAGTATTTCATTTGAATAAACACCAGTCTGTGTTTGCAGGTCATTTGAATTCTATTAAACCTAATGGACCGAAGCGTAACTACTGGTATGGAAATATCTTAACGCCACTTTGATTCAGATACTTCAATGCTTAATGTGTTAATAATACTATGACTCCTGCATTAGGAAGGCAGACAATAACTCTTTTCTGTAATAGTCCTAAAAATGGAGCCTATTGTTTTGTGTGTTGTGAAGTTGAACCGAATAGGAACACAACATTTGGTACATATTGAGGGAAGCCAAACCAAGTAGAGCTTTAAAAGTAATCAATAGAATATTCAAATGAATTTAAAACGAATAGGGAGCCATTGCCATCCAGCCAGAACTGGAGGGAGATGTTGTCTGCCTGGTAAAGATTCACCGCCAACCAAACAGTATACTTATGCTCTGTTTTTCAGCACGTTCTCAACATTACCACTTGAAATACATCCAAATGGCTACAGGGGAGTGTCTACTGTCTACTGTCTATACTGTGCTGCCATTTCAGCATGAAAAGTCTTCAGATGTATCAGTATCAGTTACATCATTGTAATAATGGCATTTCCAGGTCAGACTATACGACAGTTTAGTCAGTTTAGAGAAACTGTCTTTCTTTAAGTACATATGACAGTCTTCAGTACGCTCTTCGGTAACTCACAAGCACACACACGATAAAAATCCCAGGTTTATTTTCTGAGACACGAGAGCAGATTTCGGCAAGAATTCCTGGGAAATACTGAGACCTCAATTCCCGGCACACAAAACCCCTGTGAGTGCTGCGATTTGGCAGATGGCCCTGCGCCCTGAGGAAGAATAAGGTGAAAAGAGAATTTGCCTGCTCTGATTTACAATACGCAGTCATAAAATCCTTTATTTGTTTTGTTAGATGCAAAACAACCCGCAGTCCTGCTGCTGTCTGTCACTCCGACATGTGAGCACCACGAACAACACTCAGATATTAACAGACAGTATGTGTGAACCAGAAATCAGTGAACAGCAGTGAGTGAATCTGGAGACAAAGCAGAGGGAAAAAAGAGGTGGGTGTCCTTTAATAACGTCATTGTTCTCATATTTTTAAAATAACACTGGCCTTATGCCTCATTTTTATTAATATAACCAAACACTCTGTGTTTATAAAAATGATTTTAATTGGTGGTGTTTTTGGCTGAAGTTGGACACAAACAAAAGACCATCTTGTTGTTTTGAGTAAAACTGCACATACTCGACCAACTTCAGTCGACTTTCGGGATTTTTTTCACAGGTGATTTTTTATTAATTGCTTTTCTAACAGAATGTGTTCCAGCAGAAGATTGTTCATATTTTGGGCTTTTGAAGGTCACCACACAAAGTACACACAATACTGTTGTATCAAGGACAAAGTTTTGATAACGCTTTGAATTACTACAACTCTGTGGAAAGTTTGTTTTGTTATATACATTTTTGTGATCTCAAGAAGGACCTTCATCAAAACATAATTTTTTATTTGATTCTATAACATCTTTTGAAATTTTTCCAAAAAATGTTCTTAAAGTGTTTCTAGCAGCGTGGCTCTGTGGATGGCGATGTTGTTTTGTTTATGATTACCAGACAGTGACTCCTGATGACTTGGTAAATTACATCTTTAATTCTAGCCACCATCAAAGTCCAATACTTTGGTTTATGACTAAATACTTGCAAAACTAATGACATTCCCATCAGCCTCAGCTCTACTTTATGTTCACTGCCAATTAGCGAGCTCCCGCCATGAGTGCTGGATGTGGAAATAAGCAACTGTTTGCTGACAAGCTCACCATATCAACTTTAAAAAGGTAATAAAATAACATGTCAGTGTTGTGTCTGCAGATTGTTTTCGCTGCCCCGAAGAGGCCAAAAAATCAGTAAATGCAGGTAAGTTATAAAAAAGAAAGACACCTGAGAACATTGTTGTGCTGTAGTGTCATTTTGAAATAAAGGTGAATGGTGAATTTTTCTCTTTACACCTTTATTTCCGTCCCTCTGTCTCCACCTCAGGCCACCATCCAAGCAGATATGTCAGTCAACTCCTCCAACTCCTCCCTCTATCTTCTATTCTACCACTGCTTTGACTCCAGAACTGCCGTTTTCATATACACTACTTATTTAAACATCAAAATCCTCCTCGGCCTCCCTCTCTCCATCCTCATCTTCTACCTGGGTCACCGACAGTGGCGGCGGCAGAGCTCCACCACGAGGACGAGCCACTCCGACGTCTTCACCTATCACTTGGCTGCCATTGAGCTGACTACTGTTGTTGCGTTCATCTTCTTCTTTTGTGGCAGCTACACTGATCTCCCAGTGATGAAGAAAGTAGGGTTCTATGTTGGTAACATGGGTTTTCCTGGAGAGATGTTCTTTCACCTCCTGACCTGTGTGGAGCGTTACCTGGCTGTTGTTCACCCCGTCACCTACCTGGGCCTGAGACAGTCAGGTGGAGTCAGGATCAGAAACATTAGTGTTGTGTGTGTTTGGCTGCTGTGCTTTGGATGGACTGGTGTATTAGCTTTGTACGACCCTCATTTTCCCAGCATCCCATTTTCCTGCATCTTGGTCTTCACCTTATTTGTTGTCTCCCCCTGCAGCCTTTCTGTTCTCTGTGTTCTGATTCGTCCAGGGCCAGGGAAAGTGGGCGGAGGTGAAGAGCGGGTTGACCAATCAAAGCAGAGGGCTTTCCACACAGTCGTGGCCATAACGGGAGTGCTGTGGTTGTGGTTTGTGGGGCTCCTTGTGTGTGTCGCTCTGGAGGCGTCGTTGCTGTTGAGTTACAGTGATGGATGTGTGGTGGCGGTATCTGCAATCTGGTTGAATCTGCCCAGCAGTTTGGTGTTACCGCTGCTGTTTCTACACCGGGCCGGGAAACGGCTGTGTTGTCGTTACAGCAGTGATTAATTAGACAAGAGTAAATTTGACTGGATAATTTACTATATCAGAGCTGCACACAGTAAACTAGAACACGAGGCTGCAGTAGAGTAGATTAAATTTGATATCATTCAATAAAACAAGAGACAGAAACAGGACGTCATTTGCACGTTTATCAACCCGACCAGGATCGCAGATTTTTGTTGACTTGTTGAGTCAGATTGTAATTTTGAGCATCTTGGCTCAAAATATCAAATACAGTTTGAGAGCTCTTTTGTGTTAAATTACAACAAATGGTAGTAATGCTTAATGATCACATGAAGTATTGTGGCAGCAATAATAATAGTATTGGTAGCAGTAGTAATATTTGTAAATAATAATAATATTAGGATTAGTAGCAGCAGTGATATTATTGCTAATGTAACTTTTTTTCTGTCCTACTGGGGAGCACTCTGTCAAAACAATGGATAACAAAATGATTAAAATAGTCCAGGTCTGAGTCCTGGGGGGTGGAGGTGAGCCGCTGTTCCTCCTCTGCAATCGGGCCGTGTCCGGGAGCCGACTCCCCCCTGTGGATCATGGATCAGTCTCTACAGCCATCTGAAGACCCACAAGCAGACGACCCAACGGAGAGGACAGTCGCACTCGCCTCGAGGGAGCACCGATGATGGTGTGTGTGTGTGTGTGTGTGTGTGTGTGTAGGGAAAGGTTGTGGTGAAATCAAGTTTACACACCTCTAGCTTTGAAGTTGTTTGTGTGTGCGCGTGTGTGTTCATTTGCTGGAAAGCACAACAGCGTGACACATTGAACAACAGGAAGCTTGAAGGGACAGTTAACCCCAAAATCAAAAATACATATTTTTTGAATATAATGGGACTATATGGCACTTGGCTTGTGCTGCTCAAAGCACCAAAATATTTGGAAGAACTATCAGTACTAAGGAAATAGTTCCTACATGAAACTGCTCACAACAATCTGTGGATCATCTTGAGTAACCGGGTCAGGATTTCTGGAAAGAGACGTTGCTGTTGAGTTTTATGTAAAATGTATTTTTTGGCGCTTTGAGCTCCACAAGCTGAGCGCCATCTAGTAGTTGGGCATTTACAACAGTGATTAAAGTGTTGACTGTAATGACTGTAAAGATGTCCCAGTCTGTTTGATTCTGCCACAGCTTCACAACCCACGTGGTCTCAACCAGTAACTGAAGTTTCTCAAACTCCAGACCTTCCTGAGCCGCTGACAAAACTGCGGGATGTGGATTGAAATGTGGATTCAGAGTTAATAACTCTTTACAAGAACCTCCTCACAGACATACTTGAAGGGTAGAAATCCTTTAAGTATGTCTTGAAAAAGATGACACTGACTGATCTATTGAGAGATATATAAGATCTTCAAATGTAGAGGTCGAGCTAAAATTGCAATTGTGAGAAACTTTGGTACAAAATATGGTCCAAACTGCACAATTTGATTTTAATACGCACCTTTTTGTTTGTCATTTGGAAGTTTTTTGGAATTCATTTTAATGTTTAGGAATGTTTAAAATGGGAATCATAAACTTGTGTGTGCACTAATCAATGACATTGTAGTATAGTGATATTATTGTATTCAAATGAAGAAATAAATATTAGAATAATTATTCTCAGTTGTAATGGTGTGTGTTTGAATATGCTTTGGTTGTATACAGATCTGTCACAAACTGATGCAGGAAAGATTAGCATGATATTTAAATAGTGGTGCTGCTGACTCTGACCTCCTTGTGGAACAAAAAAAATCTGAAAAATAAATTTGCCTGCTGTAATTTACCGTAAAAAGTATTATAAAGTATGAATTGGTTTTGTAACATGCAAAAAACCTCACAGACTTGCTCTCACCTGTTTTTCACACACAGTCCTAAACATAAAGCACACACATACCATAGATAAGTAAGCTATATGTGCACCAGATACCAGTGAACAGCAGTCAGAGTTTGACGACGCAGAAAGACAATCTGTTAAGGTGGGTGTTTTTTAATTGAAATAAACTAAATTAATTTAATATGTATTCATTTACTTTGAGACTATTTTTCTCTGCTTTGAATGTAAAATGTAAATTCATATAACATCCACATGACTGTTTATGATGGAAAAGCAGACAGACAAACCTGAGTTCAATGTCAAGTTGATATTTTAGGATTTGAGTCTCTTTGCTGGCGTCATTTCCAGGATGAGTATTTTTATGTTTCTTTACGTTTTAATTTCTAATTAAGTAGTAATAAAAAATTGTGAGTTCTTAAAGAACTTTCTAAAAATGATTTATTTAAAACGAACATTGCGGAACTGAGATTAAGGTTAAGGTCCTGGGTTGGTGTGGGAACCTGGATATATAAAAGGATGTCATCTGCATAAAAACATACGTTGCAGCACTGATTTGGAAGAATAATGTCATTTATGTAAAATGTAAATAGTAATGGACCAAGAATAGACCCCTGCGGCACCCCATTACTGACGGCCAGAGGGCTAACTTCAGCACGATCAGTACCAGCACCATTTGGCGTGTTAATATTTGCTAATATTTGCTGATTAGCGCTAAACAAAAAGTACAGAGGCTGAAGGGAGCATAATTCATTTTGCAGGTTTCACAAACCAAAGTACTGGGAAAAATTCAATTTTGGCCTGATGGTTGCGCTAGATCAGCAAAGTTATTATGCATCAACCTCTGGGGACAATGATTGAACAGAATTTCATGGAAATCCATCCAAACGTTTGTAAGATATTTCAGTCCGGACCAAAGTGGTGGATTGACCGGCCAACATTGCATCCCTAGAACCACGTCGCACAATAAAGCCAAACCTAATTAGTCATATGTGATACTATTGAAGGTAAATGTCAAGCTTAAAGTGTATGTTTCATACTGTTAAGATCTGGAAAATGAACTAATCCCACTTTGCACTGATTATCAGACTGACTGCATTTTAGATCGTCTTGGACAACAAAATATTTCCACTCTGTTCTTGTGAGAAACTCCGGTGGGAAGTGTGGTCTAAAACTGGAGTCACAGATGTGACGAAAAGACAGCCATGCACACACAGACAGACAGGTGTGCTGAGCTAAATGACAGGATTTGG
The DNA here is from genome assembly GCF_020085105.1 of Siniperca chuatsi. Lineage (NCBI taxonomy): Eukaryota > Metazoa > Chordata > Actinopteri > Centrarchiformes > Sinipercidae > Siniperca > Siniperca chuatsi. The sequence continues at coordinate 22,657,334 of NC_058063.1, forward strand.
TTTGAATACACACCTCTTTGTTTATGAGTCATTTGAGTCCTGTCAAATGCTCATCGTAATGGACTGATTAAATGAACTATAGTTAAAGATTGATACATTGTTGACACCAATGTAAATTCAGCTGTTAATGACTGCTTTTCTTAGACTTTTATTTAAAGTTTGGACATTCATTTTAGTGTTTAGGAAACTTTTGAGATGTATAAGATTATGAACTTATGTGGGCAGTAATCAGTAATGTTGCAGTATGATGTATATTACACTATAGTGTAGTGCAATATTATAGAATAATGATGTATGACATCACTGTATTTAAATGAAGGAATAAATGTCATTATAACTTACTCTGTGTGACTGTGTTTTCGTTGTACAATCTCTATATAGATCTCTATATAGATCATGCAGCGCAGAGATGATTGGCATATTCAAATAGTGGCACTGCTGACTTTGCAATCTGACCTCCCCTGTGGCACAATGATGCGAAAAATGCATTTGCATGTTGTAATTTACCGTAAAATTTCATAAAATCTGAATTGCAAAAAAAACCACAGTCCTGCTCTCACCTGTTCTTCACACACACAAATATCATAATCAACACACACACCTACCTTAATCACAGATAAGTATTAAGCTATATGTGCGTCAGATACCAGTGAACAGCAGTCAGAGAGTTTGGAGATGCAGGAGAAGGACGATCAGAAAGACAATCTGCTAAGGTGGGTGTTCTTTGATAAAAAATAATGTAATTAATATAATTATGTATTAATTTACTTAAGATGTTTCATCTTTTAATGTAAAATGTAATTTTATGTAAAATCCACTTTACTGTTTATGACTGAAAAGCACAAGAGACAAACCTGAGTTCAATGTCATGTTGATATACTTTGTTGATGTTATTTCCAGGATGAGTTTTATGAATTAATATTATTGATAACTTGTGCTTTCTTTGTTCTTACACATTAAAATGCATGTTAATTCCTTTTTACGTTTCTTTATGTTTTAATTTTTAAATAGGTATTACTTGAGAAACCATTAATTTAATTTAATTAAAACTTGTGAGTTCTTAAAGAACTTTCTAAAGAAATTTTTTGATTCGTGTCTGAGATCTACCGTTAAATAATTTGTGTTAACTGAAGACTAGTTATAAATCATTGCATGTCAATCTGTTAAATCACAATCGACATAAAAGTCGATAGTGTGATTGACCTGATTTGTTTCTGAACTTAAATCACTGAGACTCTGAGAGGAAACCATCTTGTCTTGAGTCTCTACTCCAGAAAACAAACGGAGATAGCGGTTAACCTGAACATCCAGTTGCACAGACATGAACCTGAACCAGGCCCACTATCACTAGTTTTAGTTCAGGGAAGCTTTTTGTTTTTGAAATTTCCGATGAAATTGAATCAACTCTTGATGATTAATGAGCAACCTTTTCTGAGCGAGAGTATCTATTTGATTTTAACATTCTATCTCTCTTCATCTCTCTGCCTCTCCTCCTCTTCAGGCCTCCATGTATATAAACATGTCAGTCAACTCCTCTTCCTTTGATGATTTCCCTGTTCCTCCTCACTTCTCCAACTCCTCCCTCCATCCTCTCTTGAGCAAATGCTTCAGCTCCAGAATGAACACCTACGTCTTCTATGCTTTCTCCGTCACCAACCTCTTCCTCCTCCCTCTCCTCATCCTCGTCTTCTACCTGGGATACCAACAGTGGAGGAAACAGCGCTACATTGCCACGGCTGCAGCAAGTCACTCTGACCTCTTCACCTATCACTCCATCGCCATGCAGTTGAATGAATTCCTGGGGTTAACCTTCTTCTTTTGTGGTAGATACATCAATCTCCCCGCAGATGACGTCAGTAGGGCTCTGCGTCTGGTGCGTCACCTCCATCGGACAGGCTCTGTTTCACCTGCTGACCTGTGTGGAGCACTACCTGGCTGTTGTTTACCCCATCACCTACCTGGACCTGAGACAGGCGGGTGGGGTCAGGATCAGAAACATCAGCATTGGATGTGTCTGGTTACTGAGCTTTGGATGGATGGCTTTATATTATTTCAGCAGCAATGAGTTTAACTTGAGCTTGTATTTCTTCAGCATGGTTTTCTTCTTAATTGTCATATCTTTTTGCAGCATTTCGGTTCTCTGCACTCTCAAGCGCCCACGGCCGGGGGAAGTGGGTGGCAACAGGGAGCGGGTTGATCAATCAAAGCAAAGGGCTTTTCACACCATCATGGCTATAATGGTAGTGCTATTGTTTAGGTTTGGGGGGAATCTGCTTTGCACTATATTGTACGCTTCATCTATGCTTAGTAACATCTGTGTGGGGTTGTTGTCTGTATTCTGTTTTGATCCGCCTAGCAGATTTGTGTTACCTCTGCTGTTTCTACACCGGGCAGGAAAATTACAATGTTGTAAACAAAAGTCTCAATCAGGATGACGGTAGGATTACATGTGAGAGTATCATAGTATACATTCTCAAATAAAAGCAGAGTTTAAATATTTCAAAATAAGTCAAATAACTGTTTTAAATTTTGCGGTTAAATGTTGAATTTGACTTTTGAATGAGAGTTAGCAAGACTGATTTGGGTACCATTTAAAGTTGGGTAACACTTTATATTAGGGTACACATATTCACCATTAACTAGTTGCTTATTATCATGCATAACAGTGGCATGTTGGTGCTTTATTAATCATTATAAAGCACTTAATGCCTTATTCTGCATGACCATATTCTACAACGACTAGGCCATTAACTAAGAGTGTTCCCTCAATAACCTCCTAATTACTGCTTATTGATAGTAAGTAAGGAAGTTGTTGTACATGAATTACGATCTTAATATGCTTTGCTCAGTATGGGTCTTATAAGGCGGTAGTACCACAAGAATAGTCAGTCTCCTTATTAACACTTAATACATATGGTCTATTCTAATGTAACAAAAACAAAAACTACAAATGTTAATAGTGTCCAAATAAGTCTAAATCATGTCTTTCTAACTCAGAATATGTTCCCCCATTCTAAAGTGAGGTCTTGCTCATAACTAATTCACTAGTAGTTTAACCCACACAGATTCCTTATTCTAAAGTTGCCTCCTCTTCACACTAAATCCATTATTCTCTACTTGCACAATGTAGTGTGACGTATATCCGTTTCTGAACGTGTCACCTCCAACCTGAATTCAAAAATCAGTATGATTAAGAAGGGATATCTGGAAATCATCAACGACAGACTGAAGAGTAAGATCCTGGGTTGGTGTGGGAACCTGGATATATAAAAGGATGTCATCTGCATAAAAACGTATGTTGCAGCACTGATTTGGAAGAATAATGTCATTTATGTATAATGTAAATAGTAATGGACCAAGAATAGACCCCTGCGGCACCCCATTACTGACGGCCAGTGGGCTAACTTCAGCACAATCAGTACCAGCACCATTTGGCATGTTATCATGCTAATATTTGCTGATTAGCACTAAACAAAAAGTACAGTTGAAGCTGATGGTAATATCATTCATTTTGCAGGTATTGGTTCATAAACCATAATACCAGATAACTTAAAATTTTGGCCTGATGGTTGTGCTAGATCAGCAAAGTTATTATGCATCAACCTCTGGGGACAATGATTGAACAGAATTTCGTGGAAATCCATCCAAAAGATTGTAAGATCAGTCAGTCCGGACCAAAGTGGTAGACTGACCGGCCAACATTGCATCCCTAGAACCACGTCGCACAATAAAGCCAGACGTAATGAGTCATATGTGATACTATTGAAGGTAAATGTCAAGCTTAAAGTGTATGTTTAATACTGTTAAGATCTGGAAAATGAACTAATCCCACTTTGCACTGATTATCAGACTGACTGCATTTTAGATCGTCTTGGACAACAAAATATTTCCACTCTGTTCTTGTGAGAAACTCCGTGGGAAGTGTGGTCCAAAACTGGAGTCACAGATGTGATGAAAACACAGCCATGCACACACAGACAGACAGGTGTGCTGAGCTAAATGACAGGATTTGGTTTGAATACACACCTCTTTGTTTATGAGTCATTTGAGTCCTGTCAAATGCTCATCGTAATGGACTGATTAAATGAACTATAGTTAAAGATTGATACATTGTTGACACCAATGTAAATTCAGCTGTTAATGACTGCTTTTCTTAGACTTTTATTTAAAGTTTGGACATTCATTTTAGTGTTTAGGAAACTTTTGAGATGTATAAGATTATGAACTTATGTGGGCAGTAATCAGTAATGTTGCAGTATGATGTATATTACACTATAGTGTAGTGCAATATTATAGAATAATGATGTATGACATCACTGTATTTAAATGAAGGAATAAATGTCATTATAACTTACTCTGTGTGACTGTGTTTTCGTTGTACAATCTCTATACAGATCTCTATATAGATCATGCAGCGCAGAGATGATTGGCATATTCAAATAGTGGCACTGCTGACTTTGCAATCTGACCTCCCCTGTGGCACAATGATGCGAAAAATGCATTTGCATGTTGTAATTTACCGTAAAATTTCATAAAATCTGAATTGCAAAAAAAACCACAGTCCTGCTCTCACCTGTTCTTCACACACACAAATATCATAATCAACACACACACCTACCTTGATCACAGATAAGTATTAAGCTATATGTGCGTCAGATACCAGTGAACAGCAGTCAGAGAGTTTGGAGATGCAGGAGAAGGACGATCAGAAAGACAATCTGCTAAGGTGGGTGTTCTTTGATAAAAATAATGTAATTAATATAATTATGTATTAATTTACTTAAGATGTTTCATCTTTTAATGTAAAATGTAATTTTATGTAAAATCCACTTTACTGTTTATGACTGAAAAGCACAAGAGACAAACCTGAGTTCAATGTCATGTTGATATACTTTGTTGATGTTATTTCCAGGATGAGTTTTATGAATTAATATTATTGATAACTTGTGCTTTCTTTGTTCTTACACATTAAAATGCATGTTAATTCCTTTTCGTTTCTTTATGTTTTAATTTTTAAATAGGTATTACTTGAGAAAACATTAATTTAATTTAATTAAAACTTGTGAGTTCTTAAAGAACTTTCTAAAGAAATTTTTTGATTCGTGTCTGAGATCTACCGTTAAATAATTTGTGTTAACTGAAGACTAGTTATAAATCATTGCATGTCAATCTGTTAAATCACAATCGACATAAAAGTCGATAGTGTGATTGACCTGATTTGTTTCTGAACTTAAATCACTGAGACTCTGAGAGGAAACCATCTTGTCTTGAGTCTCTACTCCAGAAAACAAACGGAGATAGCGGTTAACCTGAACATCCAGCTGCACAGACATGAACCTGAACCAGGCCCACTATCACTAGTTTTAGTTCAGGGAAGCTTTTTGTTTTTGAAATTTCCGATGAAATTGAATCAACTCTTGATGATTACTGAGTAACCTTTTCTGAGCGAGAGTATCTATTTGATTTTAACATTCTGTCTCTCTTCATCTCTCTGCCTCTCCTCCTCTTCAGGCCTCCATGTATATAAACATGTCAGTCAACTCCTCTTCCTTTGATGATTTCCCTGTTCCTCCTCACTTCTCCAACTCCTCCCTCCATCCTCTCTTGAGCAAATGCTTCAGTTCCAGAATGAACACCTACGTCTTCTATGCTTTCTCCGTCACCAACCTCTTCCTCCTCCCTCTCCTCATCCTCGTCTTCTACCTGGGATACCAACAGTGGAGGAAACAGCGCTACATTGCCACGGCTGCAGCAAGTCACTCTGACCTCTTCACCTATCACTCCATCGCCATGCAGTTGAATGAATTCCTGGGGTTAACCTTCTTCTTTTGTGGTAGATACATCAATCTCCCGCAGATGACGTCAGTAGGGCTCTGCGTCTGGTGCGTCACCTCCATCGGACAGGCTCTGTTTCACCTGCTGACCTGTGTGGAGCACTACCTGGCTGTTGTTTACCCCATCACCTACCTGGACCTGAGACAGGCGGGTGGGGTCAGGATCAGAAACATCAGCATTGGATGTGTCTGGTTACTGAGCTTTGGATGGATGGCTTTATATTATTTCAGCAGCAATGAGTTTAACTTGAGCTTGTATTTCTTCAGCATGGTTTTCTTCTTTATTGTCATCTCTTTTTGCAGCATTTCGGTTCTCTGCACTCTCAAGCGCCCACGGCCAGGGGAAGTGGGTGGCAACAGGGAGCGGGTTGATCAATCAAAGCAAAGGGCTTTCCTCACCATCATGGCTATAATGGTAGTGCTATTGTTTAGGTTTGGGGGGAATCTGCTTTGCACTATATTGTACGCTTCATCTATGCTTAGTAACATCTGTGTGGGGTTGTTGTCTGTATTCTGTTTTGATCCGCCTAGCAGATTTGTGTTACCTCTGCTGTTTCTACACCGGGCAGGAAAATTACAATGTTGTAAACAAAAGTCTCAATCAGGATGACGGTAGGATTACATGTGAGAGTATCATAGTATACATTCTCAAATAAAAGCAGAGTTTAAATATTTCAAAATAAGTCAAATAACTGTTTTAAATTTTGTGGTTAAATGTTGAATTTGACTTTTGAATGAGAGTTAGCAAGACTGATTTATGGTACCATTTAAAGTTGGGTAACACTTTATATTAGGGTACACATATTCACCATTAACTAGTTGCTTATTATCATGCATAACAGTGGCATGTTGGTGCTTTATTAATCATTATAAAGCACTTAATGCCTTATTCTGCATGACCATATTCTACAACGACTAGGCCATTAACTAAGAGTGTTCCCTCAATAACCTCCTAATTACTGCTTATTGATAGTAAGTAAGGAAGTTGTTGTACATGAATTACGATCTTAATATGCTTTGCTCAGTATGGGTCTTATAAGGCGGTAGTACCACAAGAATAGTCAGTCTCCCTTATTAACACTTAATACATATGGTCTATTCTAATGTAACAAAAACAAAAACTACAAATGTTAATAGTGTCCAAATAAGTCTAAATCATGTCTTTCTAACTCAGAATATGTTCCCCCATTCTAAAGTGAGGTCTTGCTCATAACTAATTCACTAGTAGTTTAACCCACACAGATTCCTTATTCTAAAGTTGCCTCCTCTTCACACTAAATCCATTATTCTCTACTTGCACAATGTAGTGTGACGTATATCCGTTTTACGAACGTGTCACCTCCAACCTGAATTAAAAATCAGTATGATTAAGAAGGGATATCTGGAAATCATCAACGACAGACTGAAGAGTAAGATCCTGGGTTGGTGTGGGAACCTGGATATATAAAAGGATGTCATCTGCATAAAAACGTATGTTGCAGCACTGATTTGGAAGAATAATGTCATTTATGTATAATGTAAATAGTAATGGACCAAGAATAGACCCCTGCGGCACCCCATTACTGACGGCCAGTGGGCTAACTTCAGCACAATCAGTACCAGCACCATTTGGCATGTTATCATGCTAATATTTGCTGATTAGCACTAAACAAAAAGTACAGTTGAAGCTGATGGTAATATCATTCATTTTGCAGGTATTGGTTCATAAACCATAATACCAGATAACTTAAAATTTTGGCCTGATGGTTGTGCTAGATCAGCAAAGTTATTATGCATCAACCTCTGGGGACAATGATTGAACAGAATTTCGTGGAAATCCATCCAAAAGATTGTAAGATCAGTCAGTCCGGACCAAAGTGGTAGACTGACCGGCCAACATTGCATCCCTAGAACCACGTCGCACAATAAAGCCAGACGTAATGAGTCATATGTGATACTATTGAAGGTAAATGTCAAGCTTAAAGTGTATGTTTAATACTGTTAAGATCTGGAAAATGAACTAATCCCACTTTGCACTGATTATCAGACTGACTGCATTTTAGATCGTCTTGGACAACAAAATATTTCCACTCTGTTCTTGTGAGAAACTCCGGTGGGAAGTGTGGTCCAAAACTGGAGTCACAGATGTGATGAAAACACAGCCATGCACACACAGACAGACAGGTGTGCTGAGCTAAATGACAGGATTTGGTTTGAATACACACCTCTTTGTTTATGAGTCATTTGAGTCCTGTCAAATGCTCATCGTAATGGACTGATTAAATGAACTATAGTTAAAGATTGATACATTGTTGACACCAATGTAAATTCAGCTGTTAATGACTGCTTTTCTTAGACTTTTATTTAAAGTTTGGACATTCATTTTAGTGTTTAGGAAACTTTTGAGATGTATAAGATTATGAACTTATGTGGGCAGTAATCAGTAATGTTGCAGTATGATGTATATTACACTATAGTGTAGTGCAATATTATAGAATAATGATGTATGACATCACTGTATTTAAATGAAGGAATAAATGTCATTATAACTTACTCTGTGTGACTGTGTTTTCGTTGTACAATCTCTATACAGATCTCTATATAGATCATGCAGCGCAGAGATGATTGGCATATTCAAATAGTGGCACTGCTGACTTTGCAATCTGACCTCCTGTGGCACAATGATGCGAAAAATGCATTTGCATGTTGTAATTTACCGTAAAATTTCATAAAATCTGAATTGCAAAAAAAACCACAGTCCTGCTCTCACCTGTTCTTCACACACACAAATATCATAATCAACACACACACCTACCTTGATCACAGATAAGTATTAAGCTATATGTGCGTCAGATACCAGTGAACAGCAGTCAGAGAGTTTGGAGATGCAGGAGAAGGACGATCAGAAAGACAATCTGCTAAGGTGGGTGTTCTTTGATAAAAAATAATGTAATTAATATAATTATGTATTAATTTACTTAAGATGTTTCATCTTTTAATGTAAAATGTAATTTTATGTAAAATCCACTTTACTGTTTATGACTGAAAAGCACAAGAGACAAACCTGAGTTCAATGTCATGTTGATATACTTTGTTGATGTTATTTCCAGGATGAGTTTTATGAATTAATATTATTGATAACTTGTGCTTTCTTTGTTCTTACACATTAAAATGCATGTTAATTCCTTTTTACGTTTCTTTATGTTTTAATTTTTAAATAGGTATTACTTGAGAAACCATTAATTTAATTTAATTAAAACTTGTGAGTTCTTAAAGAACTTTCTAAAGAAATTTTTTGATTCGTGTCTGAGATCTACCGTTAAATAATTTGTGTTAACTGAAGACTAGTTATAAATCATTGCATGTCAATCTGTTAAATCACAATCGACATAAAAGTCGATAGTGTGATTGACCTGATTTGTTTCTGAACTTAAATCACTGAGACTCTGAGAGGAAACCATCTTGTCTTGAGTCTCTACTCCAGAAAACAAACGGAGATAGCGGTTAACCTGAACATCCAGCTGCACAGACATGAACCTGAACCAGGCCCACTATCACTAGTTTTAGTTCAGGAAGCTTTTTGTTTTTGAAATTTCCGATGAAATTGAATCAACTCTTGATGATTACTGAGTAACCTTTTCTGAGCGAGAGTATCTATTTGATTTTAACATTCTGTCTCTCTTCATCTCTCTGCCTCTCCTCCTCTTCAGGCCTCCATGTATATAAACATGTCAGTCAACTCCTCTTCCTTTGATGATTTCCCTGTTCCTCCTCACTTCTCCAACTCCTCCCTCCATCCTCTCTTGAGCAAATGCTTCAGTTCCAGAATGAACACCTACGTCTTCTATGCTTTCTCCGTCACCAACCTCTTCCTCCTCCCTCTCCTCATCCTCGTCTTCTACCTGGGATACCAACAGTGGAGGAAACAGCGCTACATTGCCACGGCTGCAGCAAGTCACTCTGACCTCTTCACCTATCACTCCATCGCCATGCAGTTGAATGAATTCCTGGGGTTAACCTTCTTCTTTTGTGGTAGATACATCAATCTCCCGCAGATGACGTCAGTAGGGCTCTGCGTCTGGTGCGTCACCTCCATCGGACAGGCTCTGTTTCACCTGCTGACCTGTGTGGAGCACTACCTGGCTGTTGTTTACCCCATCACCTACCTGGACCTGAGACAGGCGGGTGGGGTCAGGATCAGAAACATCAGCATTGGATGTGTCTGGTTACTGAGCTTTGGATGGATGGCTTTATATTATTTCAGCAGCAATGAGTTTAACTTGAGCTTGTATTTCTTCAGCATGGTTTTCTTCTTTATTGTCATCTCTTTTTGCAGCATTTCGGTTCTCTGCACTCTCAAGCGCCCACGGCCAGGGGAAGTGGGTGGCAACAGGGAGCGGGTTGATCAATCAAAGCAAAGGGCTTTCCTCACCATCATGGCTATAATGGTAGTGCTATTGTTTAGGTTTGGGGGGAATCTGCTTTGCACTATATTGTACGCTTCATCTATGCTTAGTAACATGTGTGTGGAGTTGTTGTCTGTATTCTGTTTTGATCCGCCTAGCAGATTTGTGTTACCTCTGCTGTTTCTACACCGGGCAGGAAAATTACAATGTTGTAAACAAAAGTCTCAATCAGGATGACGGTAGGATTACATGTGAGAGTATCATAGTATACATTCTCAAATAAAAGCAGAGTTTAAATATTTCAAAATATGTCAAATAACTGTTTTAAATTTTGTGGTTAAATGTTGAATTTGAATTTTGAATGAGAGTTAGCAAGACTGATTTATGGTACCATTTAAAGTTGGGTAACACTTTATATTAGGGTACACATATTCACCATTAACTAGTTGCTTATTATCATGCATATCAGTGGCATGTTGGTGCTTTATTAATCATTATAAAGCACTTAATGCCTTATTCTGCATGACCATATTCTACAACGACTAGGCCATTAACTAAGAGTGTTCCCTCAAAAACCTCCTAATTACTGCTTATTGATAGTAAGTAAGGAAGTTGGTGTACATGAATTACGATCTTAATATGCTTTGCTCAGTATGGGTCTTATAAGGTGGTATTACCACAAGAATAGTAAGTCTCCCTTAATAACACTTAATATATATGGTCTATTCTTATGTAACAAAAACAAAAACTACAAGTGTTAATAGTGTCCAAATAAGTCTAAATCATGTCTTTCTAACTCAGAATATGTTCCCCCATTCTAAAGTGAGGTCTTGCTCATAACTAATTCACTAGTAGTTTAACCCACACAGATTCCTTATTCTAAAGTTGCCTCCTCTTCACACTAAATCCATTATTTTCTACTTGCACAATGTAGTGTGACGTATATCCGTTTTACGAACGTGTCACCTCCAACCTGAATTAAAAATCAGTATGATTAAGAAGGGATATCTGGAAATCATCAACGACAGACTGAAGAGTAAGATCCTGGGTTGGTGTGGGAACCTGGATATATAAAAGGATGTCATCTGCATAAAAACGTACGTTGCAGCACTGATTTGGAAGAATAATGTCATTTATGTATAATGTAAATAGTAATGGACCAAGAATAGACCCCTGCGGCACCCCATTACTGACGGCCAGAGGGCTAACTTCAGCACAATCAGTACCAGCACCATTTGGCATGTTATCATGCTAATATTTGCTGATTAGCACTAAACAAAAAGTACAGTTGAAGCTGATGGTAATATCATTAATTTTGCAGGTATTGGTTCATAAACCATAATACCAGATAACTTAACATTTTGGCCTGATGGTTGCGCTAGATCAGCAAAGTTATTAGGCATCAACCTCTCGGGACAATGATTGAACAGAATTGCGTGGAAATCCATCCAAAAGATTGTAAGATCAGTCAGTCCGGACCAAAGTGGTAGACTGACCGGCCAACATTGCATCCCTAGAACCACGTCGCACAATAAAGCCAGACCTAATGAGTCATATGTGATACTATTGAAGGTAAATGGCAAGCTTAAAGTGTATGTTTAATACTGTTAAGATCTGGAAAATGAACTAATCCCACTTTGCACTGATTATCAGACTGACTGCATTTTAGATCGTCTTGGACAACAAAATATTTCCACTCTGTTCTTGTGAGAAACTCCGGTGGGAAGTGTGGTCCAAAACTGGAGTCACAGATGTGATTAAAACACAGCCATACATACACAAACAGACAGGTGTGCTGAGCTAAATGACAGGATTTGGTTTGAATACACACCTCTTTGTTTATGAGTCATTTGAGTCCTGTCAAATGCTCATGTAATGGACTGATTAAATGAACCATAGTTAAAGATTGATACATTGTTGGCACCAATGTAAATTCAGCTGTTAATGACTGCTTTTCTTAGACTTTTATTTAAAGTTTGGACATTCATTTTAGTGTTTAGGAAACTTTTGAGATGTATAAGATTATGAACTTATGTGTGCATTATTAAATGAAGTTGTAATATAACGTATATTAAATTAGACTATAGTGTAGTGCAATGATATTATAGAATAATGATGTATGACATCACTGTATTTAAATTAAAGAATAAGTGTCATTATAATTGACTCTGTGTGACTGTGTTTTTGTTGTAATTTACAAGAAAAAAATTTCATAAAATATGACTTGCAAAAGAAACCACAGTCCTGCTCTCACCTGTTCTTCACACACACACACACACAAACATCATACTCAACACACACACCTACCTTAATCACAGATAGGTATTAGGATATATTTGTACCAGATGCCAGTGAACAGCAGTCAGAGAGTTTGGAGATGCAGGAGGACGACGATAAGAAAGAAACAAGGTGGGTGTTCTTTGAAAATAAACAGATTAGTTTAGTTAACAATTGAGTTATTTAAACATTTACACTTAGTTTTTAATGTATATTCACTGTTGAATAGACTTTTGGTATTTTATAAATTGATAAATTGTAGTTACTTCATTTCAAGGGTGATTTGTTTTATTGATACTGTTAACTTTTGTTTTGCAAAGGCATTACACTCTTGTGCGTTAATGTTCTCACACATAAAAATGCATTTTATATGTTTTTATATTTGAATTTGCTAAGTTGGCGTTATTTGGGAAATCATTAATTTAAGTGAAGTTAAATGTGTGATTCCTTTTAGAACTTCCTAAAATGTCTTTTTAGATTACTTTTTAAGATCTACCATGAAATTTGTTTTGTCAATTTAGCCTGATTCAGAATAGTGCGGAGTAGCTGTACCATACTAACATTTAGCAAATACATCTGCTGCCACTGAATACGAAAACTGTCTGTGTGCACAGACTAAATATAGACCTAAGAGTCAGGATAGACCTGAGTAACACTGATGTTTTATGGGTATAGATCAGAAGGTTACATGTGTAACCACGGTTCTCCGAGTCCCTGTTTGACCCCCACGGGGGCAGCGGACGTGGATACTCTTTAAGATACGTCACCTCTGGTGGCGATGCACTGACTGACATCACGTGGTTATATTAGCACCATGCGTCTGTGGCTGGGCCGGAGAGGGTCCTGCCTGTGCTCAAAGTAGAGGGCATTGCCAACCCTTTCCTGACAGCCACATCTGAGGTATGAACCATTTGCTCATTCCAAACAACTACTCAGCTTAGTCTGGAAGTGTCTGGAGTTTGCATGAAAACAGTCAGGCTGCAGGCCGATTATGACTTGGCATTTTTATCCCGCAGCCCAAACGGGTTGGTTCATGAAAAGCAACACTGACAAGTGCATCGATCAACTTCATGAAGAGTTGACATGTTTCAACAAAAGGCACCTGATGTAGCCAAATACCCAGCTAGCCAAACCCAAACCTAGCTTATCTTATCGTCTTCTGTCTTAGCGCTCAGCTGCAGAACCTTGACTAACAGTTGAACTGGTAATCACTGGGCTCACTGGGCTCTTTCTGTTGCTAGTGCCTTCGGACTCAGTAGGCTGAGATGATTGACAGGTAATGGTGTCAAATTAATAATTTGTTATTTTAAAACATCAGCCTCAAGGGACTTCAACCTCTTCTCTTTCAGCTTTTCAGCACCTTTATGTTTTTTCTCTTGTTATATGTCCATCTTGCTCCACTCCTACTTATCCATGTGATGTCACCCCATAACAGAGATGGGAAAGGGGCGGGGCCCAGGTAAAGTTAGACTCAACTGGAGCAAAAGTAATTGGCTGGGGGAGAGAGGCTGACAGACGGGCCGGCTGCTGGTGTAGCAAGCTCGTTGCCACCGTGAGTCCTCCTAGCACAGACACAGGTACGACAGCATTCGTCAGATGAGGAGTTTTACTGCCACGAGCAAACACACAAAAACTTTACAGCAATTGCCACAAATTACGACTGTACGCTTCTGGTTGCCCGGCCGTCGTCATGCTGGTCTTGTGGCTCCTCTCAGCGTCCAAATGTGTCTGCAAACCATCTCCCTCAGCCAGCTTGGCTGCTCCGTCTTGCAGCTTGTGTGTGGCAGTCGCTCAGGTCCAGTACACTACTGCGTATAAAGGGGAGCGCATAATTAGACAATGAGTCTCAGCTGTGTCAATTAGCTCTCCCTGGCACTGCTCACCTGAGCCACTCCCCCCACCTCTCCCTTTCTGCAGCTGACTGCTTAACCACGCCCACCTCGACAGATGGTTTTGGAGAACAAAATATTTCCACTCTGTTCTCGTGAGAAAGTCTGGTGGGAAGTGTGGTCCAAAACTGGAGTCACAGACGTGATGACAACACAGGCATGCACGCACAAGCAGACAGGTGTGCTGAGCTAAATGCAGTAGGCGATTTATTAATTTTTAACAGGGGGGATTGCCCAGTGGGACCACCCCCCCAAGGGTGGGCTTCCTTGTGCCTTGTTTTCAGAAGGTAGCCTATTTTATGCCCCTTGAACTGATTTTTAAGGGCATTTACTGAACTCTGAAATAATGTATAATTATTACATTATATTGTCAAACAAACACTCAGTTTGTGGCATACAAATTTGTTTTATTTGAAAAAAAAGTAGCAGTTTACAGCTCCGTAGGTAAACAGAGGTTGTGCAAGTAGATAATATTACCATGGAGTTAAATAGAAACAGGTAGTTTTGCATTTTGCAGCCCTGATTCATGGTTGTTACACAGAAACTATCACAAGTGTTTCCAGGTAATCATTATGCCTCTTTACCATGAAATGAGAGAGAAACAGGTAGTTTTGCATTTTGCAGCCCTGATTTATGGTTCCTACACAAGTGTTTCCAGGTAACAAGTCACAGCACTAAACACATACAGTAATTTGTACAGTATTACCTTCAAACAAAAGGGAATGTTTGGAACATAAGGGAGGATGAATTTCAGCATTATAATATTGTTACCTCATAATTATCAGATCATCACCCCATTAATGTCACCATATAACCATTTTCTAATCCAATTATTGCACTGATATGACCATTTTATTGTTAGAAGGTTACCATATTGTTACAAAAATATTACTATAATATTAGTAAATAGTTTTGCCTCGTTGCTAGCTTTAAATGTGTCCCCCCAATGATTACCCTTTGTTTTTGGCCCTTATTACTCTATTACATACATTTCAGTCTTATATTACCCAGATATGCCCGTTGTTAATACCAAACAATTACCTGGTTATTACTTTGGTAATTACATGGTATTACTTAATTATTACCTCTTTATTATCAAACTATTACCCCACTAAGTTATTACCGAGCTACAATGTGAAGTGCTACAAAAAATATAAGTGAGAACAGCAACAACAAAAAAAAGGCACTTTTGTTCCAAGCTCTGTTGATTTCTGATTTGACCCGGCCTCTGTCATGCTGCTGTCGCACTCTCTCTTTCCCCCCGTCTGCTGTAGAGAATTTCTCTTTGAGAATTTCACATTAGAGCACATGGCTGCTCTAACAAGAGAAAAGTAGACAGCGGAAACAGAGCATTTAAGCATCAAGAATGGACTCTTACATATTCAATCTTCCCACAGGCAGCTCAAAACCAGTATGTCTCATACGTTTCGAGATCGTGGCGATAATTAAAAGTGACACTGTGAAGCGCCACCACGAGACAAAGCACAGAGCATCTTTTGTGCAGGTTAACAAGGGGGATGGATTTTGGTCATTTTGCTAACAAGGGGGATGGCATCCCCGTCATCCCCCCAAAAATGGCTAAATGACAGGATTTGGTTTGAATACACACCTCTTTGTTTATGAGTCATTTGAGTACTGACAAATGCTCATCGTAATGGACTGATCAAATGAACCATAGTTAAAGATTGCTGCATTGTTGGCACCAATGTAAATTCAGCTGTTAATGACTGCTTTTCTTAGACTTTTATTTAAAGTTTGGACATTAATTTTAGTGTTTGAGAAAGTTGTTAATGTTTAAGATTATGAACTTATGTGTGCATTATTAAATAAAGTTGTAGTATAATGTATATTATATTGCACTATAGTGTAGTGCAATATTATAGAATAATGATGTATGACATCACTGTATTTAAATGAAGGAATAAATGTCATTATAATTACTCTGTGTGACTGTGTTTTCGTTGTACAATCTCTATACAGATCTCAATATAGATCATGCAGCACAGATAGAGATGATTGGCATATTCAAATAGTGGTGCTTCTGACTTTGCAATCTGACCTCCCCTGTGGCACAATAATAAGAAAAATACATTTGCATGTTGAAATTTACCAGAAAAAAATGTCATAAAATATGACTTGCAAAAGAAACCACAGTCCTGCTCTCACCTGTTCTTCACACACACACACACACACACACACATCATACTCAACACACACACACCTACCTTAATCACAGATACGTATTAGGATATATTTGTACCAGATGCCACTGAACAGCAGTCAGAGAGTTTGGAGATGCAGGAGGACGACGATAAGAAAGAATCAAGGTGGGTGTTCTTTAAAAATAAACAGATTAGTTTAGTTAACGATTGAGTTATTTAAACATTTACACTTAGTTTTTAATGTATATTCACTGTTGAATATACTGTTCAAGGGTGATTTGTTATTTTGATAATGTTGATAACTTTTGTTTTGCAAAGGTATTTTACACTTGTGCGTTAATGTTCTCACACATTAAATTGCATATTCAGTCTTTTTATATATGTTTTTATATTTTTACAATTTGCTGAGTTGGGAAATCATTAATTTAGGTGAAGTTAAATGTGTGATTCCTTTTAGAACTTCCTAAAATGTCTTTTTAGATTACTTTTTAAGATCTACCATGACATATGTTTTATCAATTTAGCCTGATTCAGAATAGTGCGGAGTAGCTGTACCATACAAACATTTAGCAAATACATCTGCTGCCACTGAATACGAAAACTGTCCAAAGACTAAATATAGACCTAAGAGTCAGGATAGACCTGAGAAACACTGATGTTTTATGGGTATAGATCAGAAGGTCACATGTGTAACCACGGTTCTCCGAGCCCCTGTTGACCCCCACGAGGGCAGCGGACGTGGATACTCTTTAAGATACGTCACCTCTGGTGGCCATGCACTGACTGGC
The DNA here is from genome assembly GCF_020085105.1 of Siniperca chuatsi. Lineage (NCBI taxonomy): Eukaryota > Metazoa > Chordata > Actinopteri > Centrarchiformes > Sinipercidae > Siniperca > Siniperca chuatsi. The sequence goes on from NC_058063.1 coordinate 22,674,669, forward strand.
AACACGTGGTTATATTAGCACCATGCGTCTGTGACCTCTCTGGTTAACCTTGATTAGAACGTGACTGATGTCCTACTGGGTGTCCTCCAGCACTCAGGTATGATGAAGGTACACTGTCAAGGCCCTGACGGGCCACAACAGTGATTGACCACTCCACCCTGCCTCACCACCCTGAGGAGGGTGGAAAGGGTGCAATAGATTGACAAGACCTTAGGACCTTGTTGTGAGCAGTTTCATGTAGGAACTATCGGTTGAAAGAAAATAGTCCCTACAAACTGCTCGCAACAATCTGTGGATTATCTTGAGTAACCGGGTCAGGATTTCTCGAAAGAGACGTTGCTGTTGAATTCAAATGTATTTTTGGCGCTTTGGGCTCCACGAGCCGAGTGCCATATAGTCCCATTATATTCAAAAAAGGTAGACATCTCTACAGCCGATATCTCCAAAACTCAGCAACTCCCTCCAAAACAATCTAGATGGATAAACAGCGCTACAGGTGAGAGGAAAAAAATATTTGGGGGGAACTGTCACTTTAAGCAGAAAACACTGATGTCAACACAAACACACTATACCATACACAGCCCAACGCCAAGATACACACACGTCTGACATCATGACCGTGAAAGTCAAGGAATCTGAGAGCTTACATACCGTAACCAAGTGTTGCCAATCAGTGCGTGGCCACCACGGGTGACCTCTCTTGAAACTGTTTTGTTGTTTCCCGCTCAGCTCAGCTACCCTGAATGTGAAGCTAAACAGAAAAATAAACTAGGTATGATTCTTTTTGGCCATCGAGTTTGCAGCTTTGATAAACAGTTATTTTGGGGAGTTTAATGAAATCCCCCATGAAATTGAATCTACTCTTCTGATGATTACAAAGCACTTTTGATTAGAGATGATCATTTGATTTTAACATTCTCTCTCTTCCCCTCTTCACCTCCCCCTTTTATTGTCTCTGACCCTTCTTCTCTTCTTCAGGCCTCCATGTATATATAAATATGTCAGTCAATTCCTCTTCCTTTGCTGACCCTTCCCTTCTTCCGTCTAACCTCTCCTCCTCCAACTCCTCCTTCCTTCATCTCACGAACATATGTTTCAGGTCCAAAGTGAGCATCTTTGTCTACTCTACTTTCACCGTGATCAACCTCCTCTTCCTCCCTCTCTTCATCCTCGTCTTCTACCTGGGATACCAACAGTGGAGGAAACAGCGCTACATTTCCACTGCAACAAGTCACTCTGACCTCTTCACCTATCACTCCATCGCCATGCAGCTGAATGAATTCTTGGGGTTAACCTTCTTCTTTTGTGGTGGATACATCAATCTCCCGCAGATGAAGTCAGTAGGGCTCTGCGTCTGGTCCGTCACCTGCATCGGACAGGCTCTGTTTCAACTCCTGACCTGTGTGGAGCGCTACCTGGCTGTTGTTTACCCCATCACCTACCTGGGCCTGAGACAGGCGGGTGGGGTCAGGATCAGAAACATCAGCATTGGATGTGTCTGGTTACTGAGCTTTGGATGTCTGGCTGTATTGTATCTTACCAGCTCTATGTTCAATTTGATCTTGTGTGTTGGCATTAGGGTTTTCTTCTTAATTGTCATCTCATTTTGCAGCATTTCGGTTCTCCGCGCTCTCAAGCGCCCACGGCCGGGGGAAGTGGGTGGCAACAGGGAGCGGGTTGACCAATCAAAGCAGAGGGCTTTCCACACCATCATGGCTATAATGGTAGTGCTATTGTTTAGGTTTGGGGGGAATCTGATTGTCAATGTGATATACAGTTCAGCAGTGCTGAGCCCCAGTGACATGTGTGTGGGCTTGTTGTCTGCATTCTGGTTCGATCTGCCCAGCAGTTTGGTGTTACCTCTGCTGTTTCTACACCGGGCAGGAAAATTACCATGTTGTAAACAAAACACTGAATCGGGATGAAGGTAGGATTACATGTGAGAGTATCATAATGTAAATTCTCATGTGAAACCTGACATATATATATAATGATTTTTAATTTTGTGGTCAAATGTTGAAAATGTATCATGAATGACAGTCTGCTGTATGAACTGCCTATATATTTGTGTAAGCCAGCAAGAGTGATGTTTTAACAGTAGAATAGTCAGAGACACAGGTACATGTAGAGAAAACCATGTAATTGGTCTTATCTGTAGTTAAAATAAGTGTATGATTAAGAAGGGATACCATTAAAGGCAGACGGAAGATGAGTAAGATCCTGGGTGGAGTAGGACCAGGGACATATAAAACTGTGTGTCATCTGCATAAAAAAATTGATGTTGCTCTGATTTGGAAGAACAATGTCATTTATGTATAATTTAAATAGTAAAGGACCAAGAATAAACCCCTGTGGTACACGTAGACTGTATAAAACATGGACGTAGTGTTCATGACGTCACCTACAGGTTTCTGAAGAGCCGTTGTGAAGGTCAAAGTGGGCGGCTCCCAGCTGCTCCGGCCATCACCATCTTGGCAGTTCCTGACTGCGGCTAATCCAAAAATGGGCAAAGAGGTGGAGCTGAGGTGGGCTGAATGAAGCCTGGTTGCTGAGCCGCCTGACAGGGCGCACACCTGTCACTCAAAGCGGCCATGTTCTTAATTATGCGTTACTTTAAGCCTTAATATAATTTTAATGGGTGAGTTATAAAAAAATTCATCCCCCTCACAGTTGTCATGAAGGAAAAAATTAGCTATAGAGACCAACACCATTTTTTGTACCAGGCTGTAAACATGTTTATTTCTGCTGCAAAGTGGGGCATTTTAACATGGGGTTCTATGGAGATTGACAGCCTCAAGTGGCCATTCGAGGAATTGCAGTTTTCAGCACTTCCGAATTGGCTTAATTCTTCAGGCCTGCATGTTGCTGTTTGGCGGTACCCCTTTACTAAATGCAAGAAGCCTTGATTCAGGACCATCAGCCACTACAGTCAGTCAATAGACACCATCTAGACTTAAAGACTGTGGTCTGTTAAGCAGGACGGTATCAAATACTTTTGAGAGGTCAATTAAGAGAGTAGCACAAAACTGTTGTGTTATCCAAAACGAAGACAATGTCAGCAATAACTGAAACTGTGGCTGTTATTGTGCCGAAAACCAGACTGTTGACTGTAGTGAATTCAGTGAGTCAATAAAAACGTGTAGTAGACAATAGACAATATGTATAGACTTTTTTTTGTTTGATTAATTGTGAATTTCATGTTTGATATCTGACAAGCTTTTGACATTTTGAACATGATCCTCATAACGATGGTTAAAAAGTAACCAGTTTGTCATAAATCTTCTGACAGTTCCCTGTCTATGACCAGGGATGGCAAAGAAAAAGTTTCCCAAAAGCGGTCGGGTCACATGTGGTAGCTACTCTCCCTTTAACTTTCCATTAAACTTAGAAAATAAAAACAGATTTACTGTGTGCCTAATGCAAATGTGTCTCTGATGCAATCTGTGATTGGTTCATGACTGCAGAGGGAGTTCATTGAAGGTGTCAAGAGAGCAAAGGGAGTAATCATGCAAATCCCCAAATTAACACAAGTAATTTCACACCTGGTATTAACATTAGGGCTGTCCTGAATACCATTTTTGGACCCCGGAGCTTTGGTAGTAATCTCATCACAGTGAGATCAGATCTCAGCCAGGTATGAATGGCATTCTTCCTCTTCCTTCTTATCATCTCAAGCGGCCCATCGAATAAAGAAGAAGAAGTAGAAGAAGATTTACTTTATTAATCCCCATGGGGAAATTCTTTTTACACACATAGGCCCAAAATACAACACACACACACACACACACACAAGGCTTACAGACATGTATATGTGGAGAGATGGTGGAGTGATGGGCAACTAGCACCTCTTCAGCTACCAGTCCACACTCCATACTGTTGTCCGAGCTGTAGTCCTTACGGACTGAGATATTGCCGCCCCAAAAGCTACAGGAGAGTCCTTCCTCTGCAAGGGAAACATAAGTAGAGCCCAAAGAGCAGTATTACTTCGGGAGACTCTCAAAGGACCACTATGATGTGCAAGACGAGGAACACATGACCAATCAGATGAAGAACCGGTCGCTCCGTCTGTTGTTCTCCTCAAAGTTAGCCGCTGGGAGCTAAGCTACTTTGTACCTCTGGTCTCAGGTCTGAGAGGCGAGGTTCAGTCACTCATCAGGTCCGGGTGTAAGAGCAAGGAGAAAGAGAGAGAACCGTGGCCTGCTGATCCTTTTAAATACCTGGTGACTTCACAGGTCACAGGTCAGACTGACCAACGATAGCTGGAGCCTGGGTGAGTTCACAGGTGTGAAGTCTGGAGGATTGGGGGAAACTGAGTTCTAATACTTTCCTTTGTTTACAGAACAAAAGAGCATGCGGTCTCATCATAAAAAGTTCAGTTAAAGTCCCACAAACAAACTAATTCATCTGGAGGGCCAGTGGTCCCAACAATGCGCTTCAAGTGACTGTCAAAACCCCTACCAGACTTCTTGTCTTTCCAGCAGAGACAAGGAGAGCCCGGCAGTAGCTGCTCATGGCTGGTTAGCTCTGACCACTAGCACCGTGGAAAAGCAGGTCTCTATCCATGCTGCGTGCGGTGATCCGACAGTGTCCGCCATGTCCTCACACACAATGAGGCCACAAGTCTACATCTCATACAGTCATTTGCCCGCTTACTCCCCACTCCTTTGTGGCATTTTAGGTATGCTAGCAGCATGGCTCCATTGTTGGCAATGTCGGTCGGTCCACCACTTTGGTCCAGACTGTAATATTTTAAGAACTATTAGATGGATAGCAGAGTAATTTGGTACAGATATCCATGGTCCCATAAAGGATTTGGTGATCCCCTGAATTTTCCTCTAGGGCCGTCATGAGGTTGACATTTGTGGTTTTTAGTCAGTCTCAACAACGAGTGGAATGGATTGCCATGAAATTTGGTTCAGACATTAATTTTCCCCGCAAGATGGACTTTATTAACTTTGTTGATCTCTTCTTATCAATACTTTGGTTTATGACTTAATACCTGCAAAACGGATGACATTCCCATCAGCATCAGCTGTACTTTTTGTTTAGCGCTAATCAGCATATATTAGCATGCTAACACGCTAAACTAAGATGGTGAACTTTGTAAACATTATATTGGCTTAATATAAGCATTATATTTCACATTGTTTTTGTGGGCATGTTGACGTAAACATTTAACTCAAAGCACCGCTGCAGTGTCACAGAGCCGCTAGCATAGACTATTAGTCTTGTTTTTTTACTACTTATGTTTATCATAACACTACGGTTCATCTGACAGCCTCAAAACTGAGATTGTACAGACTAACACAGATTGCCCCCAAGATTTTATTAGAGCCATCTTGCAGAGCGTGACATGCAATGAACTTTGTTTGTTGCCATTGTACAACGTATAGAGGCCTTTACATAACTTGAAGAAACATATTAAATAGAGGAAAACACAATAATTCAAACTGTCACAGTTCTATTTAAAAAGGAGGATAAAAATATCCAGTGGTCCAGTGTCACGTAGCAGCTTCTGCCACCAGGTGGCTCTTCATGTGTGTTTTCAGACAGTGGCTCTGTGTAAAGGCCTTGTCACAGAGGGTACACTTGTATGGTCTCTCCCCATTGTGGGTCCTCATGTGGACCGTCAAGTACGTTTTGCGAGCGCACGCTTTCCCACAAATACCACAAACAAACGGTTTGAGGCCTGAGTGGACTGTCACGTGGTTATCCAGATTAATCTTTCGTTTGAAGGACCAGCCACAGTCCGGGCAGCGGTACGGTGTCTCTCCGGTGTGGACCCGCATGTGAATCGTCAAAGGTCCCTTGGTGGTGAATCCCTTGCCGCATTCGCCACAGTGGTACGGTTTCTCGTTGGTGTGCGTTCTCATGTGGATCTGCAGCTGCTTGCTTGTCATGAACATTTTGCAGCAAACGTCGCAGAGGTACGACCTCTCTCTGTCTGTGTGAATCTTCTCGTGTTGTCTCAGCGTCCCAGGAAGTTTAAAACGCCTCCCGCAAATCTGACAGCTGTGAGGTCTATCCCCAGAGTGGGTCATCTTGTGGCGGGACAAAGATCTGTAGTCGCTGAGAGATTTACCGCACACGCCGCAGAGGTGCGTCTTTTTGTTGGTGTGAGTCATGCGGTGAGCTTTTAACTGTTCCTTCAGTTCAAAAACTTTATGGCAAGTGTAACATTTGTGCAGCTTACCCGCCTTATGAAGTTTCTGGTGATTCTCAAGGGACACCTTCAATGCAAATGCGTCATGGCAAACATCACATTCGTACGGTCTCTCCCCCGAGTGGGCAGCCACGTGCTCATTGAGGCTGAGAATACCGAGGAACGACTCTCCGCAAATGTGACAGTCGTCAGTTTTGTGGCGACTTTGAAGATGATCCTTCAACGCCTCCGTGGACTCTGAAAGCTCTCCGCACACTCCGCAGAGACTTTCTGGATCGTCCACGTGACACCAGGCGTGTTTGACAAACGAGACTTGTGATTTGTGCTGAGCTCCACAGATTTTGCAGGAGAGAACAACATCACTGTTATCGGTCTTTGTCTCAGTGGCCTTGACACCAGAATGTCGGGCTTTTTGTTTCTTTGTCGTCCTTGACTGCAGTTCAGAGTCACTTTCTTTCAGCTCCTCGTCGCTCTTGTCTGGTTTCCAATCATCATCGCTTTCATTCGCCTCTTCTCTTTCTTCTTCCTTTTCAACATCATCGCTACCGTCCCCTTTACTCTCAGCTGCAGAGCAGAACACAAAGTCCTTAGCTGGTTCTGACACCCCATGATCCTCATCACCGGCTTCCTCCGTTTCCATGTCTTGCTCTTGTGATGTTGAGCTGCTGGACCCAAAGCCAACTCTGCTACCTTCGACTTCCTGAACAGGGCAGCTGTGGGAACCAAGAGCAAAAATTAAGGGGGTACAGGAGTGATGTTTTTAAGGTCTGACTGCTAATATGTTGCTGTAGGTAACACAACACTATATGGCCAAAGGTATGTGAACATCTTTTCTAATCAGTGGGTCGAGCAGCCTCAGCCACACCCATTTGTGGTGCATGAAACCAATCATCATGCAATCTCCACTGACAAACATCAGCAGAAGGGTCGGTTCATCGAGGTAGGCCACACAAGCTCAGAAAATGGTTCCAAACCGCCTCTGGAAGCAACATCAGCACAAGAACTGCTCCTCGGGGTCTTCATGACCTGGGTTTCAATGGCCGACCAGCCGGCACACAAGTCTATGGGGAAGTTACCAGAGGCGTATTTGCCAAACCAACCAGTCAGTCCTCATCCTTGAAGCGTTCTCTCTTATGAAACTGAAAATTCTTGTTTAAAAGCAACGCCAATAAAGCATTAATCTCACCTTTGTCACGCATCTTCTTCGCCTCATTCCGGTGTGCCGAGCCCTAATGGGCTGATTATTGCAACTGCGTTCGGTGAGAATCGCAGTCGTAGTAGCCGGTTTTCCCCATTGACCACAAGGGTCAGCAGTGAGCCCATTCCACACTCGAAAAAAACTACTAGTTTTCGAATGCACGACAATGAAATTTAAGGCATCATTACATTTCAACCTGAGTGCTTGTTGGATCGTTAAACAGCGTCTGAAACGACCTCGGAGCTGGGGGTCTGCATCTGACAATCTTTGTAACTTTCCGAAACCAACAATCCAGTCGTCAGGCCCCCCCTTCACGCAGTGATTGGTCAGGTGTGTGGAGGTAAGAAAGTAGGCCGGGTTTGAACTTCTCTCTCAAGCTCTCTTTTTTTAATTCTTCATACGAAGACTTCTGACATTTTTCTTGTGAACAACCGAGCGCAACTCTGTCCCAAAGTGTGCGCCATTATTTCCATTTCCCCATTTTAACAATTACAGTGACTCGCCTGTCACTATGACAGCAGGCTTTTCACCGTTCGGAAAGGCAATAAACACCTTTGTCTTCCGACGCAGTTGGACAACAAGTCATACGAACTAGTTCGTTTGGAGCGTGCTCCGGCCTTTACACTTTACCAGAAGCGATTTAGAGAAAAGTATGTTCAGGCTTTGTGAGAGAAGGCTTCCCTATCTGGCCTTTTGATGGACGAAACTGGGTTTGGTGTCAAGATAACGCTACCTTGTATGTTACGTTCGGTGGAAAAGGAATGATGGTCTAGGTCAGGGGTGTCAAACTCAAATACACAGCGGGCCAAAATTTAAAACTTGAACAAAGTCGCGGCCAACATTGAACAAATGAACCTTTTAATATATAATGGACCCATTTTGCTTTAACATTGAATATGGAACCATTCAATATACAGTCCCCGACAACATCACAGGGAAATGAAGATATTTGAATTGACATTTGCTTTGAACCAAATTTCAACGTAAAATATATTTATTTTTTATATTTTTATGTATTTTTTAGTTTCTATATGATGCAATTTCTTTTATAAAAAGGACAAAAACAATTTTAATGTTTTTATTCCGACAAAAATGTAGGGAAATTAATAATTTATTGACTTTCCGTGCCGAAGAATTACATCTGAACAGCTGCCTGGCACGCTAAAAGACTTTTCACTGAAACTCACCGTTTCATAGTGTCGTCTGATGTTGTGCTCCTTAGTTAAAGCCACGTTGGCTCCACGTACGAGACGAACAGGTGTGTCTACTACACAGGTAAACAGGTATTCTGCCTCCCACCTGTCCAAAAAGCTCCTGTTTCCTTTCTTTCCGCCATTTTTGGGAAGGGGTAGCACGGCGACAGTAGTAGCATGAGGTCGCTCTGACTGCTGTCGCAGAGGAGAGGGCGTTTCTGGGTCCTGTCATGATTGACGGGCCAAAACAACAGCAGAGCATTATGGGATTTGTAGTATTAGCGGTGAATGCGCTGTATAATACCGGCTGGCCAGCTCTAGTAGTCTTTTGGTATTGCCTCGCGGGCCAAATATAATTACACTGCGGGCCAAATTTGCCCCGCGGGCCAGAGTTTGACACCTTCCAGTTCCAGCTCCGTACAGAAATGGTTTTCCCAGTTTGGTGTGGAAGAACTTGACTGGCCAGCACAGAGCCCCGACCTTAACCCCAACCAACACCTTTGAACTGATGAACTGGAACACAGACTGAGAGCCAGACCTGATCGTCATCATCAGTGTTGGACCTCAGTGATGCTCTCGTGGCTGAATGTGATCAAATCCCTGATTCAAAATGGTGGAGAACCTTCCTAGAAGAGTGGAGGCTCTTATAGCAGCACATTAATGCCCATGGCTTTTGGAATCACATGCTCAACTATCACATATGGCTGTAATGTTCGGGTGTCCACATGCTATCAGCCACATAGTGTATGTTTCGCCTTTTACAGTGACTGGTGAATTACCTTGTCTGAGGCCTGGTTTCGTCGCACGTCAACATGGCAGAGGTGGACAGAGAGTCTCCAGCGTTGTCGTCGTTTGCCTGCAGAGGACGGATCTCTTCCTCGCCGGCCCGAGGTTCCTCTTGTGTCTGGAAAGATAAAGAAGTCGGATTCCACCATTTCGGATCTATCATTTGAAAAACGAGTGACGCCTACTTCAAACACTTTCCAACAGCAAGAAACTGAATCAAATGCTAAACCACCTTCGGTCTGATAAAGAGTGTCGACGTCCCCCATCCTGTGCGGACGACGTTTCTCTGGATCTCCTCTGGTGTCAGCGTCTTCAGTTTCAGAGGCCGTAATCTCCGTCTCCTGTCGGACGTTAAGATGTCAAAAGGTTTGTTGTCTGCGGACAGCTGAGGGAAGGTGGACTCAAGCAAGTCCAGAAACTCTGCCTCCTGCAGGCCTCGAGGACACTTTAGCTTCAGCATCGGACATTTCTTCAGAACTGAGGAAAGACGGGCACGACGATTAGTTTTTACTGTAACACTTCCTTTAAAAGGAAGCTGGTCCAGTCACCAAACAATGGGGAGTACAGTAGTTTAGATAAGAGGTTCCCAAACTTTATTTAAACCAGATGTGCAAGCCGAAGAGCGTGTTGTGTTACTATGACAACCTGTGCGCTCTCAGTGTGGTTCAACCACGTATTTAACAGGGTTTTTAATCATTTCCATTTTATTTATTTTTGCTTATTTCTTCTGTTTTTACATGTTTGAAAACTTAAATATAAAAATCTAGTTAACATAAATGTTTCTCCCTTTTGTTTTTTTAAATGGCAAAACTTTACTAACAACGTACAAATAAACAAAATGGAAATTGACAAATCTCGCGGCGCTGGTTTAGATAACGACATAACTCACCAACTTGAAATTCCCAAATGTCGAGAAAAGCTTCAGTTCACCCAAATTACAACTTCATAACCAAACTACAGCAAAGTCTGTGGATTATCCACTAAATGGAAAGATTGCGGGCAGACATATTGCTCGAGTTTGTCAAATGTATTTATCTTTCAGCGCTTTGAGGAACAACAAATCTAAATGTATTATTAACCTCCATTGTGTTGAGTGGCAGCGAGGGAGGAAGCCTAAAACCTCAGCTTTTTTTACACTTACCATTGTTTGAGAGCACATCGGTTTGAGAGTCCTCCAGGATGCGGATCCTGAGGTCTACGTGGTTCTGTGTTTCGCTGATCTGAGGTCTGCCAGGCTTCCTCTTCTTATACAGACCTCTGGGGGAAAAGGACCTGAAAGATGAAGGTTGGCTGCAGGTTAGTTATAGGAGTCTATTGCTGCCAATATTGAAATTAAATCATTTAAATCAGACTGAAATGTTGTGGTGCATCCAGTTCTAGTTACAATCAGGATCCAAGGAGCATCCCTAATGAATTGTATTAGAAGCAGGGATGCACTATACTTAAATTAATGATATATAATAATTTCCCTGGATAATGTTGCTGATATGGTTTTCTCCTCCATATAAACAAATATACGTAGCCGATGGTAAACATACACAAAAGATTAGAAATACATGCATTTCAATCAAGCTTCATACAGTAAAAGTAATCATATTTTATTATTTTTTGCTATGTTTCTATGTGGAAATACAGTAAATCAGTAAAACATTACAACTTTACAATTACGACAATTCAATGTTGAATGTAAATAAAAGAAAAAGAACAGGAAACTTTATTTTTCACAGACAAATCATATACTTCCTGTCTCATTCTCATGTAAACTAAGTGATAACACTGGAGGAACCTTGATGGAGTTTGATTAGTCGAGTCTTCATCCTCCTCATCTTCACCCTCCTCTTCCTCAACAGGGCCGAGGCTCCTGCTGCGCTTCACACCTGGACAAAAGACAGAAATCAATTATTTCCTCTTCAAATTCCTGAAAGATTGTGTGATTGTAGGGGTTTTATTTTTGTGATATTGTTTATTACAGCTCGTTGAAACTAACAGATAACAGATTAATTGATTGTGATTATTATTCCTTGGAGCAATAGAACATTTTGAGTCAGTCCAGCAAGTTCTGCTTTAGCTTGATTGGTCGTTAAAGCCTGTATGGAGAGCACACATGCCAAACTCCAATTACAAAATGTGCTATTTAAATTTCTCTCTACTCTTTAAATTATACATGTGGGGAAAACATGATTGACGCCGCTAAAAACAGCACTGCTGTCTTGCCGTAAATTCGGCATACACAAAGTAGCTAGACATATTGGGGAAATAAACATAAAGCAGCAACACAGAAGTGAGATTTAAGCTTAAGCCTTTTCTCTTTTACAAGGATGCGTACTAACCTGTGAGCCTGCAAAATACAAAGATAATGCCAAATCAAAAAGCTAAATTATGTGCTCGTTGGTCAATTACAGGAATGCCGAATTAAAGGATAAGTCGTGCTTATTAAAGAAACGTCTTGGCTTTTGTAACGTGATGTGTGCAAATTTGTTGACAACCAAAAACATATTAAATTTCAAGATATTTTAATGGAGTTCGACATGCCCCTTTCTCGACAAACCGGGACCTTTGCTGTTGCTGGATTTAAATCTTTATGCCAAGAAATGAATGACCGACCTGCTTTGTTGAGTGCGACCCGAGGCTGCAGGAGAAGCTCCAGCTGTCTCCTCTGCCGGTGGATCTCCAGCCTGAAGCCCGAAGCCTCCTCCTCGTAACCGGCTACGATTCTGTCTACAACCGCTAAGATTTCCTGGGAGGCGGCAGCGAGCCTCTCGGTAACAAATCCTCTGAGAATTTCACCGTTAGACATTTCACTCAAACTCTCAACCGCGTTTTATTCAAACTATAACCGCAGTTTATTAAATGTTTTATGGAAAGTCTTATTAAATCCTCGCATTGTTTACGAGCTTAACACATTTCCGGTTTTGACGCGCGCATAAATGTCGTCCGAGTAGAAACCGAGACCCGTGCCAGGTGTCCCCTCTCTTTTTCCTCTTCTTCGACAGAGATAAAAAAATAAATAAATAAATAAACATAAAAATAAAGTAAAAACTGTGTCAACACATGTCGTTAGAAACTTATCCTTGTGAATCTATTCCCTGTTTGCCCCGAGCTAAATTTCCCACCCCCCAAAAAAGGAAAAGAGTTGAAAAAATAAAACAAGCTAATGGAAGATCAATTTAAGAGTTTTGAAATTTTAAAATGTTTTATTGACTCTGTATTAAAAATATCATAAATTAGCCTTTAAAAATGTAATTTGTGTGTAACAGGACATTCAAATCCCCAAAACAACACTGACAACCTCGATGTCCTCGTTGGTAGCTAATGGAAGATCAATTAGCTCGTTGGCTAAGTACTCAGATCTTTTACATAAGTAAACGTATAAATACCACAATGTAAAAATACTCAATCACAAGTAAAAGTCATTTAAAAGAAGCGTTGTCAGCTAAATGTATGACAGCAGAGTTTTTAATCGCAGTCATTATTGCAGTAACAGACAACAAACAGCATGCTGTTAAAATACACGTTTATCATGGCGGAGAGAAAGAAATGGTTTATCAGCAGAGACAGAATATACAAACTACACATTTATTGTTCTGAAGAATGCAAAGATGTAAAGTTTGTCCTGAGGGTGGGAAGAACAGAGGAAAGGTCATGCTGTAAAAAAGGCTTATCCCCTGTAAGGTGGCCATTTTAGGAGAGACTCAGCTTGTCGAGTTACACTGCGAAGTGCCTTCGGCTGTGTCTTTTAGCCGTCCGTCCCGCCTGTGTCTGATGAATAGATGCACTTCTATTTAAAGTATTACAGCAGGTCTGCACAGGCGGCGCAACAGCTAACACTTCACACATTCAACTGCGTCTTTTTAGGCTTTCAAGTCTAAAAAGACGAGCCATTTTCACTACAGGGACGACGTAGAAAGGAGGTTAGCTCTCACCAGGCTAAACTGGACTTTGTTAGGCTCAGCTGTGCTTTGTGCTGAACGCCACAGTTACCGCTCAAATGTTAGCATGTTACAATTTGCGCGCAGTTAGAAAGTTAGCGTAACGTGCAAACATTAAGCATTTTAGTGTGCTAGCATGCCATGTTAGCATTAATCTCAAAGAACAGCTGAGGCTGACAGGAATTTGTTTTGCCAATCCAAATTTAAGATCTGTTCATCCGTTGAATTAAACTCTTTGGGATCATTCTCATTCATCGTCTCACGCAAGTTAACATGAGGCTGTAACTGTAACAAATTACTTCTTAACTATAAGCGGAGATGGTCATACAGCAACATTGTTTTACGTATATATTAGTTATATTGTTCGAGACAGTTTATGAGATTCATTTTCATGAGATCCTGACCTGAGGGCGTCACGTTCAAACGCGTTGTTCGCGCTATACAAATACCAGTATTGTGTACAGATACCTCACTGTGATCAATGCTGCACTTTCTGTTCTCTGTGCCCACGGGACAGCTGAGGGTAAAAACGTTGTTCAGCTTAATGACATGTTTCTGCAGCTTTTCACCTGTGCGTGGCTCCATCTTTTCTCCTCACAAACCAAAACCATTGTATTCACTCCAGTCGCTAAAATCGTTAATAAGATTGAATGCCAGTCCTCGTTTTCTGAGACATTCCTGCAGTGTTTCAAAACAATCTTCCAGACAAAAAAGAGCAAAACTGTACTTTATAAATATGCACATCAAGTGAATTTTAGGTAACGTTAGCTAAACCTTGGATTTCATTGCAGTCAATGAGCACAAGGCAAGACCTATTTGAAATGTGGAGATCTAGGCATCACTTCAGAGATCTGGAATCAGGCTAAACCAACGCGACACTGGCTTTACCTCGTGTTTATTCTGGACTGAAATGATTTTATTCCTGAATGTAAAGTTTTAACATTTTACTGCTGAGCAACAAAACACTGCAGATCTTCAACACTCCTACTCCTTCTTGTTTTCTCCCCCCTCCACCATCTCTATTTTCACCGGCATGCTCGACTTCCTGGGCTTCTTCTTTGGCATGGGGTCACCTGACTCCCACAGCCGCTGCTGATTGGTCAGTGGGCTGGCGCTAACCTCTGCTTGTTTGCTTGCCACGGTGATGGGGGCGGGGCCAGCGAGTGGTGCAGGTGCAGTGCGGAGCAGGTGTCGACAGTGTTCAGTTTCCTCCGCCGCAGGAACGACTAGGTGGACAAGGGAGGGAGGTGAGTCCAGCGAGGAAGCACTCCCAGCTGGGAGGAGTGGACGAGGAGGAGGAGGAGGAGCCTGGGGGTACAGGTCAGATCTGCAGGTGCGGTCACACGGGATGAAGTTATGGTTGGTGTCTTGGCTCAGAGTCCGGGGCAGAGGGTGAGGAGAAGGAGGAGGGGAGTCGGCTTGAGGGTGTGTGTCGTCCTGGCAGCCATGTTGGGGCTTTGTATGACCGTTCAACCCGAATCTGAGGGTGTGTACGCGTACTAGTGTGTGCGCATCATCATCCCGCGGCCAAAGTGTGTTGCTACAACGTGTGTGAGTGCTGTGTGTGTTTTTGCAAGCGCTTTTGTCCTTGTGTATCTGTGCTTCAGAGTGTATGCTTGTGTGTGTGTTTCTGTGGGTGGGTGCGTCTCTGCTGGCGCCTGTGTGTAGCCGTGGGTTTGGGTTGGCGCTGTGTCGGTTTCGGCTGCGCAGCGAGCTGAAGACCATGGTGCAGCCCGCCACCGTGCAGCGATGTTTGATCTTTAAGTGGACAGCGTTGTAGTGGATCTTCAGCGTTCCTGCACAAACAGAAGGAAAATGGTGCTCTGTGAAGTTGGTGCCAACTGAATGACTTCACACAGCAGCTGTTTCAGGGCTGGAAATTACCAGGAAGAGCAAATGCAGCCCAAACACGCATCATGACAACGACAAATTAGATTTCCTTCTGACAAACATGACACAACACTACTGTAGTCTAGTTTTTTCTTGAGTAAAAAGTGAACATTTTTTTGTTTACATCTGAAGATCAGTAGAGAATTTGAATAGAACCCTGCAGAACCCCAACACACAAAATCAGCAGCAGACTACAATTTCAACACTGTGGATCCCAAAAACAAAAGATCAGTAGAGGATCTCGAGTTGAACCCTGTGGAACCACATGAGACCAGATCAGTAGAGGATCTCAAGTTGAACCCTGTGGAACCCCAAGAACAGAAGATCAACAGATAATCTCAAATTGAACCCTGTGTAAATCCAAGACACAAGGTCAGCAAAGGACCTCCAATTGAACACTGTGAAACCACAAGTGACCAGATCAGTAGAGGATCTCAAGTTGAACCCTGTGGAACCCCAAAATAGAAGGTCAGCAGAGGACCTAAAATTGAATCCTGCGGAACCCCAAGACGCAAGATGAGTAGAGGACCTCAAACTGAACCCTGTGGGACTCCAAGACACAAAATCAGTAGAGGACCTCAAACTGAGCCCTGTGGGACTCCAAGACACAAAATCAGTAGAGGACCTCAAACTGAGCCCTGTGGGACTCCAAGACTCAACATGAGTGGGCATGGAAGATGCATTCACTTTAAGCACTGGATGTGTAATAGACTTGGAGACACAGAAACCACAACATTCCTACCTTTGTCATAGAAGCTTTTCCCACAAACGCCACAGCAGACCCTCCCCTTTCGACCTCCTGCGGGTGAAAGAGAAGGAATGGAGCAGAGGGAAGAGGGGAGAGGACGGAGGGAGGAAGACGAGGATGGGAGAGGATGGAGGGAGGAAGAAAAGGAGGAGGTAGGAAGAGGACAGAGGAAGGAGGAGGAGAAGGATGGGAGAGGGTTGAGAGAGTAGGAAGAGGAGCCCTGCAACTTCTGGGAAATCTTCGGAGGAGAGGAGGAAGAGGAGGAAATGGACGGATGGAGTGAGGAAGAAGTAGGAATAAGTGAGGAGTTGAAGGAAGGAGAGAGTGATGAGGCGTTCTCCTGTTTGGCCATGCCCCTGTGAAGGTCAAGCATCGGGTCGTTGTGGAACCCGGGGTTCTGATGCCGTATCGACTGGGCCGGGTTTGGCTTGTCAGGGTCTGCTTTGATTTTTAAAGCCGGATCACGTTTAGATTGCTGCAAAATCGGATCATCCTCTTGCTCTCTTCTTCCTCCTTCCTGCCTGTGTCTCTCGGCCAGCTTGGTCACACTGGGCTTCCATAGGCACTGTGTTAGCTTACCGGTAAACTCCTGATAAAAGAAACACAAGGAGGAGGGGGTCACACTAAGGAAAATGCTATCAAACTCAGATAAGAACCTTTCTGTATAGGTGGCATACTGTCATAAATTCAGTGTAGGAGTTATTAGGAAGGGAAGGTTAGGATGCTTCCTGCTGAAAAACTGTGGTGGAGTCAGACTGCTTGGAAGAAAAAGTAATTTCATTTAATTACCTTTGTGGAAGGAATCAAACAGTGGAAGGCAGAGCTTGGAAAGTGGAAAGGCAGAAGCAAAGACTGTCCTCCTGGAAAGTTTTCAAAATGGTGGACAGTGTCATTGTGGTCAGCAGGACTGTTTTTCTTAAAACGGCAGACGCTGGTCACTAAACGTGAATCTCCTCCTGTGTTCTTAAACATTCCTGGCGTTCCCCCGTTCCCCTCGCTGACCGTGCTGATGTTCGGTGCTCGGTTTAGCTGTGGATCAGACAGGTGACTGACAGCTGCCAGGCACTGACGTGTCATCAACTCAACTATGGGGCGTGTCTCACCAAAACGAAGGAACTGTTTGAGGATGAGCAGCTCTTCTTCAGGAGTCACCATCAACCAGCGGTCCAACGCCTTCCCACCAGGATACTGGAGAGAAATAGACCTCAATGTGAACAGATGAAAGTGGCACATTGTGTAACAATCTGTAAGTCAAGATTTGAGAGCACAAGAAGACCGATTCATAACCGAAGAAAACATCTTGAGCACATAAATCCTGACTTCATGCATGCTCCGTTTGAAATACAGGGTGGCTGGGATTGGAGTCCCATGAGTCAAACAGGACGGGAGTGTATCTATGTTCCCAGGGTCCTAAGTTCCCTTACACCCTAACCCTAGAACTGCGTAGCTGACGTGCGCCTCCTCAAAAATGTATCTTTACGTGAGGACTACTGCAGCTAAGATACCACGTGGGAACCGTACGAACTCTGATTGGTCAGCTTGGGCTGTTTTCTCCTACAAGTTTCTGATGGTAGTAGAGATCGTTGATAGTGAAGATAACATGAAGCAAGTTGAAGAACGGCTTAGTTACAATCGATCCAGTTCAACACAGCTACTCTGAAGTCGGATGATCCAGCACCCGGTCCATCTCTTGCGACAGAAAATTATATAAACTATCAGAGAAACAGGGATTTTATTCAATTTTCGTTCCCATTGCCTCAAGCTGAAGCTGTTTTTCTTAAACTGAAAGATATAAACACAAGAACTATAATATGTTATACAGTAAGCATATGCTTACTGGTGTGGAGTTACAGCAGAATGTCTCATAAGAATCAGTTCAGGTAAAGGTCAATATCTAATAAATGTTTCAGTTGTTAATCCTACACTCAGTAACTATAAATAAAGCTTTTTATCATCAGACACTAGATATCGATATATCATTGTGAACTGGGACTGTGTACGTTTTTACCTGCAACATGTACCCTCTAACATAATCCCCCAAACTCCAGCCCAGTGTGTGCAGTATATGGCCGACCTGAAAAAGACAAAAAGTAATTTGTTACACATCAAATGTAATCTATTGCTCTGCATATTAAGACTAATTTGTGATGTTTTCTTATCTTTAGTTTATAAAAGCTTTTGCATTAGCTGCTCTAAATGTTCCTACCAAACAACCCGTGTACCTGTTCTGGGGTTAGGATGCTGTAGAGACGGTCCAGCAGAATTTTTAGCCGAACAGGAACGGCCTGAGCTCCATAAAGGACCAGGGAGCTCAGGTCGAACACCAGCCCAGGAAGGGCCACCTCCACTGGGCCGCAGCTGGAGGGTTGCTGGGCCTGAAACTGGAGCTTCTCCAAGGCTGGAAAAGGGAGAGGGCGACAATGAATTGTACTGTCATCTTCTCGTTGGTGCATTGCCAAAATATGTACCACAGGGTTAAATTTGCACATTGTCAAAGTTTCCAGATTATATATAATAAAAAATAATAAGGATTACTATCTCTGTGGAGGACTGTTTAAATGGCTGCAGTTGAAGATGTTTCTGTGCTTTTTTTAATAACTGTATACCTGCAAGACAAAGTGGTCTGAAAGTAAGTGAACATAATCGGATATATATCTGAGTTGAGTTAGAATGTGATAACAATTATAGATAATAAAACATATAAAATAAAATTACAACCAAACTGTGTAAAATAAAATATATCAAATAAAATAATGAAATAAAAATATAGATTTTCAGACGCAACCTGAAAGTTAACTGATGTGTATCAAAGACAGAGAGGATGACAGGTGTGTGTGCAGATGCTCTCTCCAGATGCTCGTGGTGATGTGATGACAGCGACACCTGACTTCATGTCACCGTAGCGACTGAACACATCTGCAGTGTGTGTGTGTGTGTGTGTGTGTCAGTAGGTGGGTGAAGTCCAACATTGTGTCGCTGTCAAACTGCAGAGTTTGTTTACGACATGAACCCTCAGAGTCTACAGAGTAACAGGAACGTTTTTTTACAGTTTGAAAGTCTCGAGAAGTTGGTTGTTTTGTAGAAATCAGAAAACATGAGCAACTCTAGTCAGGGCCGTAGCTACCACTGATGACCTCGATAACATTTGGATTTTGGGAGTTTAATGATATGACGAGGGGCTTTCATTCAATTACTAACATATGTTGGTTGATTCTGATTTGTTTTTATGTTAAATAACTTCTAATTTGACTGAGAAGAGAACAGAGAAGTCTCTGAAACAACATTTAGACCATAATGTAGGGAGGCGCAATTTACAGAAACCATAATTGAACAGTTAAATGAATGAATAAATTGTGTAATTATGTGATGTGTTTTAAATACTCTTACAGAGTTTGGTTGGCGGCTAGTCAAATTTTTCTTACAGCCCTGGATCTAGTCCTAGCTCGGCTATGTCTGTCGGTCACATGACCTCTGTTTTGTATGTCGTAGCAGTCCCTCGAGTCTCGTCTTGTCAGCAAAGCAATCACACGACCACTAATGCCTATGCCAGCTCGAATATTTCTTGTCCTTCCAACACACAATGCTCAGAGGTTATTTATGCCATTGTGGCAAAAACAAAACCTGTTTGAACACCTGCTTTGTGGGGACACAAACCTGTTTCAGTGTACACATTGTGGGGACACAAATCTTTGGTGGACACCTGCTTTGTGGGGACACAAACCTGTTTCAGTGTACACATTGTGGGGACACAAATCTTTGGTGGACACTTGCATTGTGGGGACACAAACCTGTTTCAGTGTACACATTGTGGGGACACAAATCTTTGGTGGACACTTGCATTGTGGGGACACAAACCTGTTTCAGTGTACACATTGTGGGGACACAAACCTGTTTCAGTGTACACATTGTGGGGACACAAATCTTTGGTGGACACTTGCATTGTGGGGACACAAACCTGTTTCAGTGTATACATTGTGGGGACACAAATCTTTGGTGGACACCTGCATTGTAGGGACGCAAACCTGTTTGAAGACCTCTGCGAACCTACACCAGCAAAGACAGTCCATTCACGTTTAACCAGTTATTTTTGAATACCTTAAAACCTTTAGTTTCTGAGTTAAATTTGGTTTCAAGAAGGCTGTCGCAATTTGGGAAAAACAAAATGTACTAATGCCAACATGTGTGTGTGTGTGTGTGTGTGTGTGTCTTACCGTGTGCCACCCAGCCGTGTCCACAGCGATCACATGACCTGAGTTGGACACTTCCTGGTTTGAAGCACACGCAGCTGCAGCCAGAAGCTGTACACCTGATAGACTGTTCCACACAACAGCATTAATTGCATGAAAGAGGACATTCCCTGTCAAGGTTAAGAGTTATTTGTAAATTTTATATTTTTTGTATTATTTCTAAATGTAGCATAACTATGATAGGACACACACACAATATAAATGTCTTGATTTTTTAGTTTTTTGCATCATATTTACACACATAGAGTCTGTACCTCCTCAGTGTCTGGAGTCATCCTCATGTCTCGGTCCTGCAGCCACAACAGAAACAGCAGCTCAGCCTCCTGATTGGTCAAATAAAACTGACCCTCCTTCTGATTGGACAGTTGAACAGTTCAGCCAGTTACTTTCAACTTATATGAATCTTTGTGATGAAAAAATTTTAAAATAACTTTGTTCACTTATGAATAAAAGACAATGTAATTATTTACTAATACTGTCAAATTATTTAGAATATATTTTATATTTCTTATGTTAAAAATATCTATTAATTAGTTGTACTTTGTCATGAATTAATTGATCACTGAGAGCTTATTAAGATTCAAACATTTGTTACTTTGAAGTATTACCTTTAGTTATTATGTTTATTTTTGTTTATTAGTTAGAATGGTTTAAAAAAAAAGTGATGTCAGGAAACAAAAGCAACTACTAAAAGATCTATTCTTTATATTTATTATTTTTTGTTTTTAGTTTATTTAGAGTAAACTCATTTTCTCATAGAAACAATTCATGCTTTAAAATATATTTAATACATTTTGCATTCATATATTCCTTAGTATATTTTAGTAGTATTCTTATATTTATTATGTATTATATAGTTATACTTATATATCTATATGTTTATACTAATATAAACATATAGATTTTGTTCAGTTTGTTTAGATGTTGTTTATAGTTTTTATGAAAATTGTATCAAATTACCAATCTAATTTTTTAAACAAATCAATTAGTTTTATCTTTGATGAATGTCATCCACAGATAATAATGAAATTAATATTAATAATAATAATAATAATAATAATGATAATAAATGTATTTATATAGCACTTTTCGAAACAAACATGTTACAAAGTGCTTCACAAGGCCAGTAAAAGCAAAATAAATGAAGCAAAAGTAAAAACAATAAAAATAACTACAACAGAGCAGCGCAAAAAAGGTCAATAACAGATAAAATATTGATTATTGCCAATAGATATGAGCAGCTCATCATTCGAGCAGAAGTTTTTTTTTGCTGGAAGCTGATGAGTGAAATTAAAATAAATTTAAATGTAATGTGCTTGAATGTTAAAATAACAAAATGTTTGTACACATGCTCAAATATATTTTACATTGTCAATATTGACAAATGGATCTGAAGTTTAATAACTGATCAAAACCTATTTTTTAATATTGATATTATTCATATAAAGCCACACTAACCTGTCAGTTTGTTGTTAAATTCACCACTGATGAAAAAAACAACCGTCTCTTCTTCTTCAGTTAATTCTCCTCTACAGTCTTTTCTCTTTTCTTTTCTGTATTTTGCCTTGTTGTTCGTCTCGTCTTTATTTCTTCATCCTGTATCTTCTTGTTTTCTGTGATGATTTATCTTTTTTCATTCTTTCTTCCTTAGTTTGCTCAGAAAATCATTTGCTTCTCTTATTTCTGTCCATCTCTTGACTATTAAACTCCACTTTTCTCTCTCTCTCTCTCTCTCTCATATATATACAGTGATTTCTTTCTCTTTTCAAGGCTCTCCATCCTTTGGCTCCTCCCTCTGACTGCTGAATAGATGTGATTGGACGAGGAGTGATGCGTGGATGAACGTGTATGTTCAGTATCTTCCCTCCTTTTCCTTCTTTCGTTATCTGGTCCCCAGTCTGTTTGGCAGTTTATTATAATGATGATGATGATGGCAGTGTGTGTGTGTGTGTGTGTGTGTGTGTGTGGGGACTTTCACCTGAATGCACACTAACCCCTGGGGACTTGTGTCACTGTGAGGACCTCAATATTGAGGTCCCCATGGGTAGAGACAGCTTTTTGAGGGTTAAGACTTGGTTTTAGGGTTCAGGTTACAATTAGGTTAAGGTTAGGCACTTAGTTGTGATGGTTAAGGTCGGGGTAAGGGGCTGGGGAAAGCATTATGTCAATGATTGTCCCCCACGGGGATAGTGAAACAAACTAGTGTGTGTGTTTCATGTTCTTATATCCCGGTGGGGACTTTCACCTGAATGCACACTAACCCACGGGGGACTTGTGTCACTGTGGGGACACCAATTGAGGTCCCCGTGGATAGAGACGGCTTTTTGAGGGTTAAGACTTGGTTTTAGGGTACAGGTTACAATTAGGTTAAGGTTAGGCACTTAGTTGTGATGGTTAGGGTAAGGGTTAAGGTTAGGCACTTAGTTGTGATGGTTAAGGTTAGGGTAAGGGTTAAGGTTAGGCCCTTAGTTGTGATGGTTAAGGTTAGGGTGAGGGTTAAGGTTAGGCCCTTAGTTGTGATGGTTAAGGTTAGGGTAAGGGTTAAGGTTAGGCACTTAGTTGTGATGGTTAAGGTTAGGGTAAGGGTTAAGGTTAGGCACTTAGTTGTGATGGTTAAGGTTAGGGTAAGGGTTAAGGTTAGGCACTTAGTTGTGATGGTTAAGGTTAGGGTGAGGGTTAAGGTTAGGCACTTAGTTGTGATGGTTAAGGTTAGGGTAAGGGTAAGGGTTAAGGTTAGGCCCTTAGTTGTGATGGTTAAGGTTAGGGTAAGGGTAAGGGTTAAGGTTAGGCACTTAGTTGTGATGGTTAAGGTTAGGGTGAGGGTTAAGGTTAGGCACTTAGTTGTGATGGTTAAGGTTAAGGTTAGGGTAAGGGTTAAGGTTAGGCCCTTAGTTGTGATGGTTAAGGTTAGGGTAAGGGTTAAGGTTAGGCACTTAGTTGTGATGGTTAGGGTTAATGATAGGGGCTGGGGAAAGCATTATGTCAATGACTGTCCCCACGGGGATAGTGAAACGAACGTGTGTCTGTGTACCTTTTTAACAACAACATAAGCTTCAAGCTTCAGATTACAGCCACATTACAAACCACAAACAACGAGGAGGGTCAAAGGTCAGAGGTCACAGGTAATGAGGAAGAAAGGAAGAAGAGGAAAATATGAAAGGGCAACACACAACACCTGAACCCATCGTTTTATATGGAAACCTGCACTTGTCGTGCATTAACTCATCAGGATACGCTACTGTCCTATTTCCCAGCGTTGATTCCTGTCAACTCTTCTGAAAAACAGCAATTTTTGACATTTGCCCCATGAGTTGGCACATCTTGGCTGATGTAAGTTGACTACTAACTCCTGTGACTGTGTTACGTTTGTGCTACAGACATCAATTGACGCACGGATGTAAAATGGAAAGAACACAAACAAGGTGGCTGCATGGATGTATTAGGATGAAACTGGATACCGCATTCAAAGATGGTGCCCCATTCAGTCCTATGAAAGTTGGCACATACGCCGAAAAAAGCCTCCACTGGCTTCCTCACGTTTCTGCGTTTTTGGGCCCATGGAGCATGCTCAGTAGAGTCCTTCTCCAGCCGAGCCGGTTGAATACATCCACGTCCGAGACTTCTGCCGGCCGAGCAAACTGACTTCCTGTTGGCTTCCCGCACACATGAATGGATGAAGTAATTAAATCCTACGGCTCTTCGAGACTTTCCAAATGTTATTGGACCAAATTCTGCTTGCGACGCTCAAAAAAACCTTTTCCAGTGACTTGAATGTCTTTTAGGCCAGTGTTCATCTCATAATGAACGTGGAAGTTGCAATACCCTGTGCGGCCATTGTGACAAATTTGCTTCACGTCTTAGCTCCGTTCCTGGAGACTTCGGTAGCTGTCCTTGGTGTGTCGATCAGCCTCTGTGTCCCCCGGGAAACAGCTTCCCTCTGGGAGGAAGGTTCCCCCCTGAGGGTCAGATTGAATCAGGGTGACAGTAGGGCACCTGGCCTGCCGCCACACTCACACAGATAAAAAACACAAGGTTAAATGAATGACAACATCCAGTACATCTTTGTGCCTCATCAAGTTTTCATGTCACGGATCTACAACATGGATCAACAGTATTTATGTGGATCTGCAGGGCGGTCCACGGTACACATGCTGAATATAAACACTATCTAAAGCTTATGTTTGGCCAGTTTAACCAGGAAGTAAGAACTCTTCTGAGAAACTGCTTGGAAAGATGGACAAAACTAAGTCAAGTCTTACTTTAGGTTTGCCGCCTTCTGTAGTGTTGTGCTTACCCTGTCGCAGGTTCGATTCCCACAGCAATTCCTGTTGAAGAGACTCAGAGGAACAACAGCGAAACCCTGAAGAAAAAGAAAACTGCTGTCAAGAGAACAAAGAGACAGAAATCTGAAATTTGCAAGAAACGACGACTTCACAGTTTTTCTCCCCAGAGCAGAAATGACCTGAAAAGTTTCTTATAGCGTTGAACGGAGGTGTACACACAACACACACACACACACACACACACACACACAGTGAAGGTAGGGCTGTTGGACAGGCTTTGTGTCTGCTGGGAGTTGGTGGACCTCTTTCCTGTTTTGATGTCGTACTAATTAGAATATCAGACGATAACACTCTGTTAGTGTGTGTGTGATCCCCGCCATTCGTTGACATACTTCCCTACCAGAACCTCTCAAAGGGGTCGTGTTTGAAACGCAGCAGCAGTACCACCTCCTCGCTGTCCTGTTGTGTGTGTGTGTGTGTGTGTGTGTGTGTGTGTGTGTGTGTGTGTGTTTCCTGGTCCTGTATTCTTGGCTCGGTATTCTCTAATCTCACTGAACCAGGTCACACTGTTTGTTCGACACCAAAAACAACAAAGCAGCAGGAAGAAACTCCAACACCCTCGATGGTTGAAGCATTGAACATCATCGCTGCAGCCTCCGTCGGTGACCAGCGACCACAATGAGATAAGTATGGATAGCAGTCCAATGGCAATCATAAAAATCATCATCAAACATCAACAAATATTCATAAGAATGACCGGCAGTGGCTCGATCAGAGGGCAACAGATTAGAATCATAAAACACCGCACACTGTATGATTTCAATTGGCCCAGACCATTGGTCTGGTCGTGACATCAAAATCAAAAATATAATCAGCCCAACACACGTAATGTGAGTCCTCCCCATTATTAAAGACATTGCCCATTCATTTCCCGCTGCTTGTCCAGGTCCAGGCTAAGTAAGAAAGTCCAGAAGTCCTTCTCCCTAGCTAGCTCAGGAGGGCGTCCAGGACTCATCCTCATCAGATGCTGAACCACGTCAACTGGACCCTTTCAGCTCTAAGAAACGGTGGTTCCCCTCTGAGCTCCTTCTGGATATCTGAGCTCTTTAACCCGTCTCTACAGCTGAACCGTCGTAACTCCCTGCCGAAGGGAAACAAATTTTGGCCGCATGTATCTGCAGTCTTATTCTTTCAGTCGCTACCCAGAGCTTACGACCAAAGGTGACGGCTGGACCACGAATCAACTGCTAATTCAAAAACTTCAGTTCACCACGACCAACGTCAACATCACTCCTGATGCCAAACCAATCTGCTCGTTGACTTCATGTTACTCTCGCGTGTAAACGGGACGCCACTTCACCGCTGGTGGTTCCTGCAACGGGCACAGGCGAACCTTCTGGCCGCAACTCCCAGCAGCCGCTTCAGGAACGGAGGGTTATTTATCCGCCTGCTCGGACTTAATGTCCCCAAACTTTCACGGGATGCAGGAGAATTTGCTCCAGAGGTGGGAGCTGAAGACCTTGCAGACAGACCAGTGTACTCCATCAAAAGTGCTTGTCGGATGGTCGAACGACTTCTGTAACCCCGTCCCCCGACAGCTTTGAGACGTTGGAATTTGGGGGGGGGCTGTGTCCGACAATTTCTGTAACTTTCTGAAACCGACAATACCACTGACTTCCTGCCGTGGCCAACATCATGATCATCTGTCTTCTTTTTGTTATATTTCACTATTTCAGTCACCATGAATGACTTTGAGGAGAGACTGTCGCGTCTCTCCCCCCCCCCCCCTCGCTATGACAGCCGGCTTGTCGGACACGTCGTACGAACTAGCTCTTTTCTAGCGTAGCCCGACCCATTAGCCAAACGTTCCCAGTTCACCCTCAGTTCACGTCTGGGTCGCTGTCTGTCTGTCTGTCGAGGTTTTCATAATGAGCTAAAACATGAAAAAGCACCAGCATGGTTCTTTTAAAAAACAAGCTTTCCCATCCCGCTCAGCTGGCAGGATTGGGTTTTCCCTCTCTGTCGCTTTTCTGTCATTTGTCACCACAAACGTCGGCTTCAGAGGCTCCGGAGGTGAATTTTACATGACGCTAAAGGCTCTCTCTGTGTGTGTGTGTGGTGAATATTATGTATTTAACAGGACGTTTTAGGTCTTTAGCGTGTGTCCCCTCACATATGGTTTGACTGTCTGAGTGTGTGTGTCCTCTCTTTCTACTCCCCCACTCTTCCCATCCTCCCCCTCTTTCCCAGTCCCTTATCCCACCCCTCTGAGTGTGTGCGTGTGATCCCGCCCCCCTTTATATCTGTGTCATTACTTGTGTGAGGGTTTCTCTTTGTAGCAAGTCCAACTTGGCAGTGATGCAGTCGCTGTTGGGAAAAGTGTGTGTTTAAGTGTGTGTGTGTTAAATGTGTGTGTTGTCACAGGTACAACTAGGACAGCAGGCAGGGAGGAACAAGGACACGGTGAGATGAAACATAAAGTTTTTGAAATAAAAAGTGTGGTGAATATTCATAAAGGTAGGGGCAGAGCAAAAACAGGACATTTTTTAATTCATTGTTTTTGTACTTTTATTTTTTATTCTTCTTCCAACGAACAGAAGGCTTCAACGCCGAAAAACAAGTTTGATGATGATAGAGAAATACAAGTTTCAGCCTGTGCGTCCGCCACTCTGCACGCTCCGATATCCAATGAAAGGACGCCCTTTTCAAATGTTTAATCCTGTTACAGTTTCAGGAGCGAGCGGAGGATTAAAGTCCCCCACTTTAACAGTTCAGATGCAGCAAAGTGGCGATGGCGTGTTTGAAAGGATAACATAGGATTAAGTTGGTTTTTTTCACATTTTGCGGTCTCAAAGTCGAGTGTTTCGCTCCAGAATGAGACGAGGCCACATTTCACAGGGACATATTATAAAATATTATACTTTTGACTTCACTACATATTTTCTAAAGGCTGCAATGTTGTAGATGCAGATAAATACGGCTGTTGTGAAAGTGAAAATTTGGGAAACATTCTTGTTTCAGCACGACACGACGACTTTTAGACATCGTCAAGAGTTTTAGGGAATGCATCGCAACCCGGAGATAAATTAATTCGTTCTGTTTCGTCTTTTTCTTCCGAACTTCTTCCCATCTTTACTTTCCTTCTTCAGCTGATCACAGCAGCAGCGACAGCAGTCAGACATACAGATGGGTGACAAACTTAAATGATACATTTTGAATAAATGAATGTACAAACATACCGAACTGCACATGCTTCTTTGAATCGTCTGGTGAAAATGATGCTAACTAAGAGCGCTGTCCTCCACCTTCAAAACGCCAAATGAGGGAATAACTTTGAGAAGAAAGCTGTTCATCGAGTTCCTGAAGAATCTCTGATGAGCAGCGCTGAAGCTGTTCTTGTGGTGAAACAACACCTCACCAACACACTTTATGTTGGGATTTGTCAACCATCTGCAGTAACCTCCAGTAACCAACCAAAACCACCACGCCAACCACCCAGAACCGCATAACGTAAAAGGTTGTGGCAGCAAAGACAAACACAGCCACAGATCTCATCCTGATCCAAATTCTGCAGCGACGAGCGCGCTGACAGTAAAGTTAACGAGGGGAGAAGTCAAAAACAAGACGAGTAACGCTAGCATTAGCAGCTAACGCTACGTCCAACTGGCCCCTAGTTCCTCCAGGTTGAAGGCCAAACCGTTGCTGAAGCCGTGAGCTGATTTATTTACAGGGACCCGCGTCCAGACAGCTTTATCAAAGATACCAGAGGGCTGACACTGACCCAGAGACTGAGGTAAACAAAACAATACAGTCGGCAGCATTTTACTGAAAAAAATGACTCAGGAATCAGCTAAAAAGCTATCCGGTGTGTCTCTGTCTGTGTTTGCTGTTGTTGGTTCGGCAGAAGGGATCATTTTGGGGGATTTTTCTGATCCAGTATTTGAATTAAAAACTGAGGAAATCATAAATTTACTTTAGTCACGTCTTTATTATTAAAAAGGTGAAAAGATGAAATACTAATTGTCTCACTGTGCATTTATTGTATTGCACAAATATCTTGATAAACCCCCTGCCAACCAACCACATAGCAAAACCTCAGCAGGAACACGGAAAAAGTCTTCAGAGGCTTTTTTTCCAGCCCGGTATTCCTCCATGTCGGACAAGTTACAGCCAGCGCTTTACGAGGCGAGGCGGAAAGTGAAGGTGTGGAGATCAGGGTGGTGGATGGGCGTTTAGCAGGTCCAACGTTTATTCAGTAGACTCGAGTTTGTGCTCCGTCACAAACCTGCAATCAAAATGTTATGGAACGTATCCACGATATTTGTTGCCCGACCGTAACCACGATGGCGCCCTAACCCCCACCATACTGAATTTGCCGCGCGCACAATTGCAGAAAGATAGATTTTTTTTTAAAAACATCGGCATTGAACGTAATCAGGGGTTTTGCAGAAACATTCAATTCTGGCGTTTTATTCCAGCGACGGATGACTATAATGGACTTGTTGGGTGGGTTTGCCTTAACCCTTGTAAATACTGCACGTGTGCATTTCAGTTTTGGGTAACGACAGCGTGGCGAGCGTCGGCTTCTGCATTTAATATCTGTTTTTCAGCCCATGAAGACTTTATGTTGTGCTGTTGTTGAAGCAGCTGCTGGTCATTTTGAAATGCAGAGCCAGAGGCAGTAAAAGTCTGTGATCCCGTTGTGTCGCTCGGCGCCGGAGCTTCTCTTTGTTTTGGGATTATGCGTTTTATCCTCTGAGGGAATTCATCACGTCTCAGCCCGCTTCAGATTTGTCACTTGCAGCGGGATGCACAATCTGAGAAGCTGCTGCTTCATCAGGAATTAAACTTAATCTGTCGTTTGAGAGCGGGACAAACTCTGACCGCAACGCTGGACGTCTCCTGCTGAATAAACCTCAAACGTCATCTCTGTGTGCGCGTGACTAAATGGAAACACCAGAGTCAGCTGTCCTGTCTGTGATGCTAAGCTAAGCTAGCCGCTCCATTGAAAACGACTGACAGGAGAGTTAAGAAATGAAGAAAGAGAGTAAGAGCTTTAATGGCCCCCGCTGTCCGCCAGTCACACCGGTTACTGCCAACATAAGGAGAGCTCCGAGAGGAAAAAGTTTTCCGTCCACACGGAGATTTTAAAGCTCGTGGGCTCAAAAAAACATTTTCATACAAAAAAAGTGAGGTCTTGAAGAGCCCCATCAGTATAAATATAATAAAACCAAAATATCGAAGGCTACGCTAACGCAAACAGGGGACTCAGTAAAAAAGCAAACAGAACTAAGCTCAGTAGACGAAGAGAGGAGATCGTGTGAAGAACTGATGCTAATGACTGTCTCGCACGAGGTTTGTCCGGAGCTCTTGCAGCGATAACCTGCTGCACGTCAACACGTCGGACCAGCGCTCGAGAGCCGTGCTTGGTTTCAGCGAAGTGAAACTATGAGCTAAACGTGTGTTTACGTCTTGGTACGTCCACCATAGGAGCTTCATTTTACTTAAATACTATTTGTCAGGTTTGATGGATTACAGTCGGGTTCATACACGTCTGACATCTGACAACAGAAAGACCTCGATTGGCTAAAACAGACAGCGTTACTGTAGAAATAAGTTTTTTCCTCACATGAAACTCACGTCAGCAATTTTGAAAGGCATTTCTCAGTGGTTTATATTTACCCCAAAAAAAAAATCAAACTCAAAATTTTTGGGAAAATATATTTTTGGGGAAAGAGAGAAAAACCTGAAGTCTGAAGTCTGAAGTGAACCGAGGAGGAGAGAGAAAACACAAACATCTCAGTAGGAAAAAGGACAATCCTGTTTGGCTGAATCAGCACAAGTCTGTGTGTGTGTGTGTGTGTGTGTGTGTGTGTGTGTGTGTGTGTGTGTGTGACAGAAGATTAAGTCGCTTTGTAAAAGACGTCTCAACACACACACACACACACACACACACAGAGCCGGAGGGTGTGTGAGCGTAAGGACGGGGTTTTTTTTTTTTTACACTTTGATAGAAATCACACTTTGATAGAAATCCACAGAGGCGAAGACTTCACACACACACACACATCAGTGTGTTACTATATTCGTGAGGACGTGCCATTGACATAATAGATTGCCTAGCTCCTAACCTTAACGATCACACCTCAGTGCCTAACCCTAAAACCAAACAGCTCTTTAAACTTGTGGGGTCCAGCATTTTGGTCCCCACAAAGCTGTCGGACCCCACAAGTATAGTGGGACCCCACGAACATAATAAAACAAGCCACACACACACACACACACACACACACACACACTCAGTGGTGCTGATGCAGCAGTAGTAAGATGTTTGTCGTGTTTTTCTTCTTCTGGTTGAAAACTTTTCTCACTTCGTTTCTACATTTCCAGCATCTTCGGCTCGTTTCGAGCGCCTCACGCCCGCCAGTTCATCGGGCGAGCCTCGCTGAAAGTGACGCGGCCCGGCACGACACAATGGTCCTGCAATATATTCATGGAGGTTATAAGGTTCAGTTTGTGTTCAAAGTGTTTGTAGTGCCGTTTAATTAACAGTCAACAGCCTCCAAAATGATCGCGCAGGTAAATCAACAAGTCTGAGTTCAGCTCCATCACCACTCAGGTAAGACGCTGCGGCAGCTTCCTCAGCTGCTATCACTCGGCTGCTATCACTCGGCTGCTATCACCTAGCTGCTATCACCTAGCTGCTATCACTCGCTGCTATCACTCGGCTGCTATCACTCGGCTGCTATCACCTAGCTGCTATCACTCGGCTGCTATCACCGGGCTGCTATCACCCAGCTGCTATCACCTAGCTGCTATCACTCGGCTGCTATCACCCGGCTGCTATCACTCGGCTGCTATCACCTAGCTGCTATCACCTAGCTGCTATCACTCGGCTGCTATCACCTAGCTGCTATCACTCGGCTGCTATCACCTAGCTGCTATCACTCGGCTGCTATCACCTAGCTGCTATCACCTAGCTGCTATCACTCAGCATGAGTTGCACTTCAGGGGAGCAAACGTCGCGTCGTAGAGAGATGGATGCATCTACATGTTTTTAACATCTGGTTTTTCAGACGCTTTACTTCAGTAAAAGTACAAACACCACACTGTGAAAGTAACAGTCCTGCATTCAAAACCTACTTAAGTAAAAGTATATAAGTATAATCATCAACATGTAGAGAAAGTGTGACAGTAAAAGTCGTCCCTGTGCAGTAAAACGCTTCCTGTCAGTGTTTATTATATCTGATGTTTCTGCATTCATGTGTGTGTTGCATTTTACTGATGCAGACGTTTAAGGTTGAGCTCATTTTAACTGCTTTATATACTGTTGGGTAGTTTAACCTGCAGCAATGCATCATGGTCTATAAGGTCATCACGTGTCTGTAGCGTCGCCGTCCTGCGAGAACCACGCATCTCTAAAAACTCGACGTTTCCTCAGCACATGAAGGAAACTCTTCATCCTTCAGCTCGTCACTAACACCTGGAGATACGGGGTTTTCCCTGGACAGGAAGGGGATGAAACACTGCGATCTGTAAAGAAACTAAAGCCGTCAAGTACAAGCACCGAGTCGAGAAGGCAGGTCCTCTCATCTGACACGAGCGAGGCCCTGAAGTCCTGTGGTTTAGTTTCTGTCCGCCTGAAGGAACTGAAACCGACGCCGAGCTGGCGGTAATTCACTGCCGTAGACGTAACAACAGAGCCGCTCTGCAGTTCTGCCCGCGCTGTCACAAGATGGCCGCGCACGAAGTGACCTCGCGTGAGCATCTGTTCGCAGCTTTGGTCGCATTAAAAGACTTTCTTCTTTTCGGTGTTTTGCCTTTATCGCAGTGCGTTTACGTGAACTTTAGTTCGGCTCCCTCGAGCGAGCTGGTGTTTTTTTTAAAATGTCACGTAAACGAATCGGGGGCCGGTTAAACCTGATTTCCCCGGGTAGCTTTCTCCTGGCGTGCGTACGGTAACCAGGTTTCTGCAAAGTCAAACACGTAAGTAAATAAATAAATAAATAAAATACAGTTCAAATAAGAGAGCCACGCTTCCACAATAAGGTCTGATCACTGATGTATATTTACAGCAACCGGGTTAAACGTGTTATTGAATGGCTGACCGGCTGGAATCAAACCTGCGGTCACACGAACGAGCACTTTCAGGAGCAGGAACATTTTACTGAAGGTTACACACACACACACACAAAACGACCATATGGCCTTCAGTTGTCTGTCACTAAACAGCTGTGTGTGTGTGTGTGTGTGTGTGTGTGTAGTGAACACACACACACACACACACACTGATGAACGACTTCACATCTTTCCAGGACTTTCCATGAGTATGTTGAAGAGTTTCCATGACCTCAACACACACAAAACCCCAAAACTTTTCCATGACTTTCCAAAACTAAGACTCTGATTCTCTCCAGTCCTTCCCTGTCTGGAAAATAGTATTCCAGGATCTCCAGGACTACAAACAGCTAAAACTACAACAGGAAGTGGGCGGTCTTTTTGTCTCTCTCACTTCCTGTCTGTCCGTCCGTCTATCTTCTCACGTGTCCTCCTCTGTTCTTCTTCGCGGCTTTCTTCTCCTTCGTTTTGGCCCTGGGGGGTTTGGAGAGGGGAGGGGAGGGGGCGGGGCTTGTCTGGGAGGGGGCGGTACTTAAACCGACTGATGGCTCCTTCGACAAATCAGAGAGCGGAACGGGTTGAGGCGTTTCCACGTCAGCGAACGGAAAGGTTTCGGGAAACTCAGCCACCTGAAACACCGACAGAGAGAAATTATTATTATTTTCATTTTATTTTTTTGCACACAAAACTAAATCATCTAAAAAAAAAAAGGTTAAAACTGTTATTCAGATATGAATTAAAAGCACTCTCCATGCCTTTCTTTGATTGTTTGATTGTTATGTGCCATTTTGCTTTTCTCATCTTAGCTGACGTCAGCAGTTTCCCTCCTGCCCTGAAATGAACAGCGACTCCGCTAACGTCAGAAATATATATGAAATATAATATTTGGCTTATTGAGCATAAGAGAAAACGAGCAAAGGCAGAGAAGAAGAACAGCGAGACTTAAACTGGATTTACAGCACCGAAATGTTTTACTTCTATCTTGATTCATTTGTTTTGAAATTTCCAGCAGGCAGTTTAAAACAAACCAGACGGCACATAACCTGACGGGACATCCGATCAGTTCTGATCAGGCTCCATTCAGGCTCCATTCAGGCTCCTTTCAGGCTCCTTTCAGGCTCCTTTCAGGCTCCATTCAGGCTCCTTTCAGGCTCCATTCAGGCTCCTTTCAGGCTCCTTTCAGGCTCCATTTGTTATCATTAGCAGCTCGACGTTCAATTTGTGAATTTTTCCGTCGGGAATTTAACCGATCCAGTTTCAGTGTGCTCTGTATTTTTTTATTCTACAGGCTGATTCGAGTATTTGACGACACGATGTATTTAAATCTGTGAAGAAGGCTTGGACTCCTGACCTCAGCGTTTCTGAAACGTTGGCTACAACCACGTTTGAACGACCAGCACGCTGTAAATACCAGACCTGGGTAAGTTAATCTATAACAGGGCTGTGACGGTTGTTTCCTCACTGATGGCGATTATTTTCTTTGATTAATCGATTCAGAGATAAGTTTAGTCTATAAAATGTCTCGTTTTGTCCAACAGTCCGAAAACCCAAAACGCTTACAGTGACAGGAAGCGAAAGAAACGCTGGAGATATCGGACACTTTCGCTTGATAAACGACTTGAAAGAGTATTTGACTCTCTGGCTAATCAATGAATCGCCCGATCGCTCCGGCACTGGTGAGGACAGCATACAAATACACAACGAAACCAACAGTGACGTCGAAATCTATAATTAAACATCTCACTGGGACGTAGGCCAGGTTGTCGCGGAGACAGGCGTCCTGCAGCTCGCTGCGCAGCGCGGTCACATGACTGCGGTGGGCGGAGACTTCCTGCTCCAGCCAGTCGATCCTGGAGCTGCAGGTGTGATAGAGCTGAGAGAAGGTGGAGAGAAGACTCTGCGGAGAGAGAGAGAGGCGGAGCAATAAAACCGCGAGCGAACAAAGACGATGTGCTTTCAAAAAGGCACAGAACGAGGGAAGTCTTCCTCCTCTGTTACCTGGCACGCTGCCACCTCGGGAGCTCCCATGATGCTCTCTGCTCCGCTCAGCTCCAGGTGTTCCCTGGGTAACAGCAGGGGGCGGGGCTGAGCTGACAGGGAGTGACGTGACTGGACGAGGCTTTCTCTGACCTTAAGAGCGCAGAGCGTTGTGTTACCAGCTGTGTAAACGTGTGTGTGTTCTGTGTATATATATATCTATATATATATAGATATATATAGATATATATATCTATATATATATAGATATATATATAGATATATATATATATATATATATATATATATATATATATATATATATATATAGATATATATATATATCTCATGTGTGCATGTATACGTGTGTGCGTCGTCACCTCCTTGTAGCTCTTCTCTGCAGCCTTTATGCCGCTGATCAGACAATCCGTACGTCTGGGAAAGACAGAATAATAAAATAAATTTACTGTTGATTCATCAAACATAACGATTCAAACACTCGTTTTTAAGAGTACACGGCTTCTGATGAAGGCAGACGTTGTAAGTTGTGTGTTATTTATCGTTTGGTTGTGAGATTAAAGTGCTGAAGAAGACGGAAATTTCCGAAAAACGCCCTCAAACAGCTGCTCGCTGCAGTTTCTATCAGACCAACAGGAGGAAACAGAGCGTCTGTTGGGGACTACTTCCAGCGGCGGATGAATCCACGTGTGGTGCTGTAGTGAGTGTTTGGGGCAGCAGGACGGTGTGTGTGTTCGTGGTGATTCACACACACACACAATTATCCCTTAAAATGAAACAACCTCCTATAAGAGAACAAGGAAAGGTGAGTGTCACCTGGTGGCGTCCCTCAGCTTGTCCTCGACTCGCTGCAGTCTCTCCTCCAGCTGCTTCCTCTCCCTCTGAACCCCCGACAGGTGCTTACCCAGAATCCTCAGCGAGCGCTCCTTCCGGCTCACCTCCTGCCGGGCCTCCGACAGAGACTAGAGACAGAGGATTTATCAAAACGAGTCCACAATTAGTATAATCTCATGTTACCTGGAATTATACTACATCATGTGGGCTGAGGGCAGAGACGGGTGACGCTCCCACGGTTGTGACTTGCAGGTGTCCATTTACCAAATTTACATTAAATCAAAAATTGGCATCTTTAAAACGTAGCTGAATCAGCCGTTAGCGGCTCCAGTTCGCGGCGTACTCGTGGCTGTACAGACAGCCGTCACTGGATTACTGTGATACCGAAGAAAACGTTAAAACATGATGATTCTCGGGCAAGTTCTGAAGTGTCTTTTTTCTGCGATTTCTTAGCGGATTTCTGAATCATTTATTCGCAATGGACATCGGACTTAACGACTTCCTCGGGAAGTGCGAGTGCGCAGCGCATATAAAAATACGCGTATCGCGTCCGTGTGTTCAGGTTCGACCCGAGAAGGAGCACAACGTTTTGGTTTTGGATCGGTTACGTCAGAACGGTGCGTTCGCCAGGAAGTAGCCAAATCAGACGCGTCGGATCGGCAGCTGTCGTCACCTGTTGCTCAGGTGGATGCTCTCTGCTACAGAGAGGATGAAATGTACCTGCTGCAGCAGGTGGTGGAGCAGAAACGTATACATGTAACGGGTGGATTCAAATAAAGCCTAATTTGAGAGCGTACCTGTGTGGCCTGGCTCAGGGCGCGCTGCGCGTCGGTGCGCTCGGCGGTGTGTGCGTTGACTTGGAGCTGCAGTGCGTGCAGCTGATTGGTCTGTTCCTGGACGAGCGCGTGAGCTTCCTGTTCCCGGCTCAGAGCCTGGCGGAGCTCCACGCACACACTGCTGAACCGCTCTGCTGGGACCTGCACGCACACACACACACACACACACACACACACGCAGGTGAGTCAGGCGTGTGTGTTCATCAGACAGACGGTAAAGGTGTGTGTGTGTCGAGCCTCACCGTCCTGCAGGTCTCCTCTCTCTCCTGTCGCAGTCCTCTCTTCAGATTGGCCACCTCCAGCCTCAGGCTCCGCCTCTCCACCTCGGCCGAGTGCAGTCGTTGGCTGAAGAGCAGGAAGTGCTGCTGGAGGGCGGACACCAGCGCCTGATGGGGGGGGACACACAGAGGTCAAAGGTCAGCTGACCGACTGCTGCTGATACTACTACTACTGCATTCACTGCTAGTATTACAGCCACTGCGCCATTACATTAATAAACACACACACACACACACACACACACACATAAGAAACGTGTGTGTATTGTTGAGCGACCTTCATGTCGGGCTGCGGAGGCGTCAGTCTGCTCAGGCCGAGCCTCAGCCGGCCGCACAGCGTGTCCTCGTCCACGCCGCGGGGGGACGGGCCGGACGCCGCGTCTGATTGGTCGAGAAGGTGCACGAGGAGGCGGGACAAACCAGAACGAGCCGCTGACATCACGTCTGCAGGGGAGGAGCCTAGAGAGTCAGGAAGAGACGTAAACTTCCGTGATGGAAAAACTGCAGAACTGAGTGTGTGTGTGTGTGTGTGTGTTTACCAGTGTGTGTGTGTGCGTGTGTGTGTGTGTGTGTGTGTGTGTGTGTGTGTGTGTGTGTGTGTGTGTGTGTGTGTGTGTGTGGTTACCAGTGTGTGTGTGTGTGTGTGGTTACCAGTGTGTGTGTGTGTGTGTGTGGTTACCAGTGTGTGTGTGTGTGTGTGTGTGTGTGTGTGTGGGTGTGTGTGTGTGTGTGGTTACCAGTGTGTGCGTGTGTGTGTGTGTGTGTGTGTGCGTGCGCGCACGTGTGTGTTTACCCGTGTGTTTACCAGTGTGTGCGTGTGTGTGTGTGTGTGTGTGTGGTTACCAGTGTGTGCGTGTGTGTGTGCGCGCGTGCGTGTGTGGTTACCAGTGTGTGTGTGTGTGTGTGTGTGTACGTGTGTGTGTGTGGTTACCAGTGTGTGTGTGTGTGTGTGTGTGTGTGTGTGTGTGTTACCAGTGTGTGCGTGTGTGTGTGGTTACCAGTGTGTGTGTGTGTGCGTGGTTACCAGTGTGCGTGTGTGCGTGTGTTACCAGTGTGTGTCTGCGTGTGTGTGTGTGTGTGTTAGTGTGTGTGTGTGTGTGTGTGTGTGTGTGTTACCAGTGTGTGCTAGCGCCCTCTGCAGGTCGGCCATGGAGGACAGAATGGCGGAGGAGAGACGTTTAGAGCGAAGCCAGCGAGCGAACGCACCCTCGCGACCTTCATCATCATCATCATCTTTATCTGAAACATAAATTCAAATGAAATAAATCAGAACACACAGAGACTTTAAATCATCCAATCAGTGAGCTTGAAATCAAACCAAACGATCGGCACGTTTGAGGACGTCGGTGATTCTGGTTCCTGGACTAAACGGCGCCGCGTTAAAACGCGAACACGACAT
>NC_058063.1:23062565-23092565 GCF_020085105.1 Siniperca chuatsi
CATACACACATATAAATGTATACACATACATACATATATGTATACATACATACATATATACATACATACATACATATATACACATGCATATATACCTACATACATATATACACATACATACATACATACATACGTATATACATACATACATATATACATACATACACATATATATAAACATACATATATACATACATACACATACATACATATATACACATATATATACATACATACATATGTATACACACATACTGTACATATATACACATACACATACATACATAGATATACATATATACACATACATACATACATACCTATATATATAAACATACATATATACATACATAAATATACATGCATACATACATATGTATGTATACATACATATATACATATATATACATAGTCAAAGTCCTGCCCTGAATCCTATTGAGATGCTGTGGCATGACCTTAAAAAGGCAGTTCATGCTCGAAAACCCTCCAATGTGGCTGAATTACAACAATTCTGCAAAGATGAGTGGGCCAAAATTCCTCCACAGCGCTGTAAAAGACTCATTGCAAGTTATCGCAAACGCTTGACTGCAGTTGTTGGTGCTAAGGGTGGAGCAACCAGTTATTAGGTTTAGGGGGCAATCACTATTTCACACAGGGCCATGTAGGTTTGGATTTTGTTTTCCCTTAATAATAACAACCTTCATTTACAAACTGCATTTTGCGTTCACTTGTGTTATCTTTGACTAATATTTAAATTAGTTTGATGATTTGAAACATTATACATATATACACACACACACACATACATATATACATACATACATATATACACATACATACATATATACACATACACACACATACATACATACACATACACACACACATACATACATACATATATACACATACACACACATATATATATATATCACAAATCTTTAGTAAAATCAAAAGGATGATCATGGACACACTGGGCTACTGGAACAAGACGGAGATGGGCGAGATGCGATAATAAGGCTCTGTTGGAATGCTACTACTCCAGTAACCCTAGTCAGAGGGGTTACATGCAAAGGATGTGGGATGAATGGTTACTTCGAAATCCACAATCAAGGCTTACA
This sequence comes from Siniperca chuatsi, assembly GCF_020085105.1. Classification (NCBI taxonomy): domain Eukaryota; kingdom Metazoa; phylum Chordata; class Actinopteri; order Centrarchiformes; family Sinipercidae; genus Siniperca; species Siniperca chuatsi. The sequence goes on from NC_058063.1 coordinate 23,063,687, forward strand.
GCGAAGCAACTAGTAGCTCAGTGTTGCAACATCCACAAGCGGCAACTGCTATTACAACTTCAGATTGACGAGATACAACACACATGCTACGGCAAGGGGGAGCCAGGACAACAGGTCAGAGGGGAGTAAGGAGCGGCTCCCCAACCAGAGACTGGGTACGAAGCCCCAACTGAAATTACTCTGAACGAGGCAGCGACTGACCTGAAAGATAAGATCATGGCGAAGATGAATACAAGGCAACCCCGATGCCAATTACAACAGCTAAGGGAAGTACCATCAGAAAGTCTCCTAGAAGATGTGAATGCAGAATTGAGAGTGATCCCTACCACAACCATCACTGAAACCAATGAGCTGATATACGCCTCAGCAGCAGTGATCCTCGAGATGCTTGGCTACAAGAGCAACCATGGGAGCCATGAGAAACAGTACCCACCATGGAAACGAAGGCTGGAGGCAAAAATCAAGGAGGCCCGGAGAGAAGTGAGCCAACTGACAGAGGCTGAGAGAGGTGCAACGAGAAAGCAAGTACCCAAGAAGTACAACCAGATGCCCATACCTGAAGCACTCAAAACTGCTAAACAAAGGCTCCAAGCTTTGGCCAGCCGTCTAAAGAGGTACACCAGAGATAATGAAGCCAGAAGAATAAACCAGCTGTTCGCAACTCAACCTGCGAAAGTGTACGCTCAATGACAGGGTAATAACAGCAGAGCAGACCCACCAAGGCTGGAAACTGAACAGTACTGGAAAAGTATATGGGAGAGGGAGGCATCACACAACAGCGATGCACAGTGGCTGGTGGCTCTGAGAGAGGACCACAGCAACCTCCCTGAACAGAATCCAGTCACCATCACAGCGGCAGACATCCAAGAAGGAATCTCAGGTATGAAGAACTGGACAGCACCGGGCCCTGACAGGATCCACACCTACTGGCTAAAGAAGTTCACTGCACTCCATGAGCGCCTAGCAGCACAAATGAACCAGCTGCTAAGAGATGGGATGCACCCTGAATGGCTTACCGAAGGGCGCACAATCCTGATCCTGAAGGATCCTGCAAAGGGTACAGTCCCATCCAACTATCGGCCAATAACCTGTCTCTCCACAACATGGAAGCTCATGTCAGGCATCATTGCGGCTAAGTGGACACATGGATCAATACATGAGCAAAGCACAGAAGGGCATTGGCAAAGGGACCAGAGGAGCCAAACACCAACTCCTGGTTGACAGAACAGTCACCCAAGACTGCAGAACCCGACACACCAACCTGTGCACTGCCTGGATTGATTACAAGAAAGCATACGACTCAATGCCACACACATGGATCACTGAATGCTTGGAGATGTACAACATCAACAGGAAGAGACTTCATTGCAAACTCGATGAGCCTGTGGAAAACCACCCTTGAGGCCAATGGCAAGCCACTTGCACAAGTATCCATCAAATGTGGCATATACCAAGGAGATGCTCTGTCCCCACTGCTGTTCTGCATAGGTCTGAACCCCCTCAGCCAAATAATCAACAAGACTGGCTATGGATACCGACTCAGGAACGGGGCCACCATCAGTCACCTCCTCTACATGGATGACATCAAGCTATACGCTAAGAGCGAGCGGGACATCGACTCACTGATCCACACCACCAGGATCTACAGCTCTGACATTGGGATGTCATTCGGGCTTGAGAAGTGCAGTCGAATGGTGACAAAGAGAGGGAAGATAGTCCACACAGAAGGGGTCTCACTCCCAGAAGGAACAATAGCAGACATTGAGGATGGTTACAAGTACCTTGGAATACCACAGGCAAATGGTAACCTCGAAGAGGTAACAAGGAAAACGGCAACGGCCAAATACCTCCAACAAGTAAGGCAAGTCCTAAGAAGTCAGCTCAATGGCAAGAACAAGTCCCAGGCAATAAACAGCTACACCCTGCCAGTGATCAGATATCCTGCGGGAATAATAAGGTGGCCAAAGGAAGAGATACAGACCACATATGTTAAGATGCATGGAGGGTTCCATCCTAAATCCAGCACCCTGAGACTGTGCTCCAGGCCGTGGACTAGTGAGTGTGAATGTCCAGGCAATGGGGAACAGAGATAAGAACAGAGACGTGCTGGAGGAATGGGACCAGAGGAAGAGGTGCTGGAGGAGGACAATCATGGGAGGACAAACCCCTACATGGGATGTACCACCGAACATAACTGAAGTGGCTGATATCAAGAATTCTTACCAATGCTGGAGCGGGCCGGATTGAAGGACAGCACAGAGGCACTCATCATGGCTGCACAGGAGCAGGCCCTGAGCACCAGAGCAATAGAGGCCCAGATCTACCACACCAGACAAGACCCAAGGTGTAGGCTGTGCAAAGAGGCCCCTGAGACATTCCAGCACATAACTGCAGGGTGTAAGATGCTGGCAGGAAAAGCATACATGGAGCGCCATAACCAAGCGGCTGGCATAGTGTACAGGAACATCTGCACTGAGTATGGACTGGAAACCCCAAGGTCAAAGTGGGAAACACCTCCAAAGGTGGTAGAGAATGACCAAGCCAAGATCCTGTGGGACTTCCAGATTCAGACTGACAGAATGGCAATGGCGAACCAACCAGACATCGTGGTGGTGGACAAGCAGCAGAAGAAAGCCATTGTGGTTGACGTGGCAATACCAAGCGATGGCAACATCAGGAAAAAGGAACATGAGAAACTAGAGAAATACCAAGGGCTCAGAGAAGAGCTGGAGAAGGCCTGGAAGGTGAAGGCGACAGTGGTGCCCGTGGTCATCAGGAGCACTCGGGGCAGTGACCCCCAAACTGGAGGAATGGCTACAGCAGATCCCTGGAAGAACACCAGACATCTCGGTCCAGAAGAGTGCAGTACTAGGAACAGCAAATATACTGCGCAGAATCCTCAAGCTCCCAGGCCTCTGGTAGAGGACCCGAGCTCGAAGGATGAGACCACCCGCGGAGGGTGAAGGACAAAGTTATTTCCACAAATCTTTAGTAAAATCAAAAGGGTGATCATGGACACACCTCCAACACAGCTGTGGACTACTAATTATGGGCTGTGGTTAAGCACTGTATTACTTTACGATTGATATGTAATAAGTCCTTGTGACCGAAATATGAACCTTTTATAAATAAATCATTGCAGAGGTGATAAGTGTGTGCGGGAATCAACTTTTCTTCTATGGAGTTGGATCGTCGGGGGTTGGGATTCTGTGCACCACAAAAGAGATAAAGCAAGTGGTGTGTGTGTTACCTTCTGCACAAATTAAAGTTATAATCCTTAATTTTCATGACATCAAACCCATTTTTGATACCATACATGGTCTACATTTGTTCTGCAACAGCCATTCAATGTATTTACATTCTTTAAATATCTCTCTATTTAGTTATCTTTATTGTCCATGGCGTAGTCCGCCATTTCCGCGCTGTATTCAAATTGCCTTCACACACAGGAAGGGACTGACAGGAAACAACGCAGCTTGACATCAGATGGAGGTTGTAATTATTACTGACGGACTTCTTTATTAAAACAACCTGAGTTTGTTTGGCTGCACTGTAAACAGATACACCAGCTGCTCTAACGCTGGATTTTTGACAAAGTAGCGGCTTAAACCACTGTTTCATGTAGTGTTAAAACACACCTGCTTTTGCCACGGTAACCACAGGTGTCGCCAAATCAACCAGGATGGAAAACTGATGAATTACAACTTAAAACTATTCAGAGGATTTCACACTGTTATTTGCAAATGAAAGATATTTTGAATATGTGCACAAACACAGTGTCTCTTAGCACTTTAGCAGAGATGTTTGTAATGATGGGCTTTATATCCTTGAATAATTCTGATATTTATGTCCGTTATATTCACTGTTAACTGTATAAAGTAAATATTGTATTTTTGTAACCTCAAACTGTACCATTTCACACGAGTTATATTCCTAAATCTGTTTGGACCTTTCAGGTGTCACTCTCCAAAATTAAATCTGAAAACAGACAGTAGGAGAATAAGCCCAAGTCAACACTTGTCAAGTTATTATGTAGTTGCAACAAAGGTTGTTGCACCAAAACGTCCAAAAAACTTGGTTTCTTTAGCTGTCACTCACCCATAGCAACCAATCCCTGAGTCCCGCAGCCGACCCCGCCCACACTGAGCGAGCGGAGGTGTGGCCAGCATCGACCAATCGTCTGCAGGCAACGGTTGCCAAAACGAGTTGGCTGCTGGCTGAAAGAGAGAAGGAAATAAAGAGAGGGATAGATGGGTAGTAGTATTTAGTCAATTTTCATGTACACTCAGTTTATTAGGTACAGTTAGCTAAAAGTAACACATGCTAATATAAAACAGTTCTGCAATAAATCTTCCTTCATGAAGGTTATGATGTCCAGATTTTGTTGAAACGTTCAGAGAGGTATGGAACTGTACGACCATTTTGGAGGATGTAGTTTGTGGTGCTGTTGGACTATACTGCATTACACTGACAGGTGTTTCTGTTATTTAGCCTGCCCTCATTGATATAAATGGGGTGGACAAAATAAGAGAGGGCTGTTGGGACTGCATTACTTTTAGCTAGGTGTACCTAATAAACTGACAACTGGAGTGTACATTCTGTACATGGAGTATTTGAAACATCTTTTAATATAATGTACAGTTGCAGAACAACAACACATCTCTGAAATTTATAGCAGGGCTTTTGTATTGGAGTTATTACTGTATTTTGCTTATTTTCTGGACACTGAGACTATGTCCACACTACACCGTCTAATTTTTAAAATGACTTGCGTCCACACAAAGTTGACATGTCGTTTTCATAGAGACCTCTGTCCACAGTGAAACACCTGAACAACATAAAAACCAGCTAAATCTCCTCTTCTTCTTCTTCGTCCTCTTTTCTGTTAACATAACCGTTATAACGACATAACCTCCGTTCAGTCTCCTCCTGCTCTCTGTGCTCACCATCACTGTGTTTTAACGCAGCCTTTTCTGTTTCTGTTGTCAGACAACTGAACGAGTATGAAATAGTGATTTGATGCCGTCTCATAAAAACTATCTGCTGGTCAGAGAAGGTCAGAGACGACAACGGGTGATTTCTTATCTTAACGGCCACACACCCCCGACCATGCCTGGACATGCTTATCATCGTTTTGCAAAGACTCAGTTTCCCCCGCACATACTACAAACTCCAAGCCAGAGTTATAACATTTATCTACTCTGGAAAAGTTCAGTTTTTGTTTTTTAGGTGAGAAAAACACCATTTTAGATGGTTCGTCAAAGCGTTTTTAAATACCACTTTTTAATGTGGACATTCTCTAAGTGTGTCAATACAGTATATGTGTGTACTGACCAGGGGTGAGCTGGCGCCACCTGCAGGCTGCTGATGTTCCTGCAGCCTGCACCCAGGGCCCAGAGAACCTCCTGACCAAGAGGATCTGATGAACTCCTGCACGCACAGACAGGTAAACAGGCAGACAGGTAAACAGTCAAACAGGCAGACAGGTAAACAGTCAGACAGGTAAACAGGCAGACAGGTAAACAGACAAACAGGCAGACAGGTAAACAGACAGACAGGTAAACAGGCAGACAGGTAAACAGACAAACAGGCAGACAGGTAAACAGTCAGACAGGTAAACAGACAGACAGATAAACAGTCAGACAGGTAAACAGTCAGACACACAAACAGGTAAACAGGCAGGTAAACAGAGTTACCTGTACGTGAGCGTTTGCAGGTTCCTGCAGTAGCAGCTGGCCAGCCACAGCGTTCTGTCAGTGAGGATGTGAGGACACTGAGAGACAGACAGGTGGAGCAGACTGCCCCCTGCTGACCGTAGCAGGGCCTCCACCCCCGGCTCCACACTGCCTCTGAGACAGAAAACACACCCAGGTCAACTACAATACCCACAATGCACTCAGGGAGCACACTTCTTCTCTTGTCACACCTCAGAATGCTGTTCATTAATGCTTCCAGCTACATTTTCATGTTAACATCTTTAGTGCTCCTGTTCTGTTCTGACCAATCAGACAACAGCTGGACGGAAATTAGATGCTGTTACCATGGCAACATACATTTTCACTTAATAAAAGATAAGCTTTTATATTTTTCCCAGTGTGTTAATCCCTGAGAGCTGTGTGTGTGTGTGTGTGTGTGTGTGTGTGTGTGTGTGGGGGGGGGCTTGTATTGCTATCTTTGTGAGGACCAATTTCAGTTTTAAACCATCGTAATGAGGACATTTCTGCATTGTGAGGACATTTTGGCCAGTCCTCATTAATTCAAAGGACTGTTTGAAGGTTAAGACTTGGTTTTAAGGTTCAGGTTACAGTTAGTTTTAGGTAAGGGTTAGTTACCTAAAGGGTAGTTGTGATGGTTAATGTTAGATTTAGGGGCTAGGGAACGCATTATGTCAGTGAGGGTCTTCACAAGTATAGACAGACAAATGTGTGTGTGTGTTAGATTAGATTAGATTCAACTTTATTGTCATTACACATGTACAAATACAAGGCAACGAAATGTAGTTTAGGCCTAACCAGAAGTGCAATGAGCAAGTGCAGGATATAAAGTGCGTGTTACCGTGTGTTCTTGTGGTAATCCTCTCGCGTCTCGTCTGCTCGTCTGCTTCGAGGCTTCAGGTTGTTCAGAACCACAGACTGAGTTTGAGTACACCACTGAGACAGAGTGGTCAGGAACTACATACACACACACACACACACAAAAAAACACACCAAATGTGGATTAATCCGCCGCTGAAAATAGTCCCTAACAACTGCACTTCTGCACAAATGCATTTCCTCGTTTGATTGATAAAAGTGGCCAGCAGTTTTAGGAAATTACTGAGCCATTTAAAAAAAAAAAAAAAATACAAAAGAAACTAAATATTTGTGAGGTGTCAAACAAATTGGGCCTTGTGTGAGAACCACATGTACGAACAAATTATTTTTTAAGTAGCACACAAGTGATTTAAGAGAATTTGTGGTATTCACCAATATAATTTCTGTGAGGTACGAATAAATTCACGAGTGATCCAAACCTATCGTACGAGTCGTGTGCAGACAGTGCTACTTATTGTATAAACACTTATTTGACTTGTAATGAAATATGTCTCCATCTGAATGAATATGCAGTTTAAATATGATGCCAAAGTTACCTAAAATAAAATATATAACTAAGAGAAATGCAAAATTACTTGTCACCACATTATCATCATCATCATGGCTGCCAATTTACTGAGTGGTTTTTTAGATTTTACGATTTTTATTGGCCTATTTTGGCACAACAACTTCTACAATTTTAGTTTTCTCTGACTCAGCTGCCTCAGGGTCTTTATGCAGGCATCTGCCCACAAACAGAGCGGAACAGGCAGCCTTTTATGTCAATTTTAGGGGCGTCATTTATGTTAATGATGATATCCCATGAACGTTCACCTCCTCACGAACAGGTGACATTCATCAGGCGGAAACGAGCGATTTACGCCAAGTTATCGTGGAAAACTCGTAAGAACAAGTAAGAAAAAAGTGGGCTGTTGTTGATTTGGGTTTTTTCATGGGATTTGTTGATAATGACAAAAATATAGAATAACACCAGCCTTCTTCTTTTAATAAAGAACATTTTTCAATGAAAGCAATGACTTTAACAAACATAGCAGCTGAATATTGATGACAGAAACAACGCTTGAAAAGATGATATTAGTAACAGTTTGATGATAATAACCAGACAATAATAACAATAATAATATTGTTTCTGATGAAGGTGATGATAGTAACGTAAGTCATGATGAAGATGATGAAGGCTCCTCTACCTTGGCCGACACTCTGGCGTTCTCCAGCCGGAGGCGTGTCCAAACCACTGGGTGCCTAGCAACAAACCGCCAATCAGAGCAGACCTCGGCCGCACGCAGCAAGGAGCTCACGTCCAAATATGGAAACACGCAGAAAAGCCCCGCCCTCAGCCTCAAGGTGTCCGCCCACAACTGTCTGTCGCCATGACGACGGGAGGGGGTGGAGCGGAGGGAGGAGGGGGGTTCTGCGGAGGAGGAGGGGGAAGGAAGGAGGAAGAGGGAAAGAAGAAATGGAGGAGACAAAGTGAGGAAAATAAGGAGAGGAGGAAGGAAGAGAGAGCAAAGAGGAGACAAGAAAAGATGCAGATATAGAGTTTACCTGAACCAGGTGTGTGTGTCCTGGCGAAGACAAGTCTCTTTATCTCAGCGCTGCTCCAGAATCCCTCCTCCTCTTCCTCCTCTTCTTCTTCCTCCTCCTCCTCAGTGCTGTGGTAACGACGGTTTCTTTTGTTCCACGTTCTCCCACATCCTTCCTCCCTGACCCTGGAAACGCAGGAGAAGAAGAAGAGAAGGATGATGTGGAGAAGACAAGACAATGATGCAAAACACGAGTAACAAGAAGATTATAAAACATGATGAAACAAAGCTAGAAATAAAGATTAATAACTCAGCTCTTCCAGACTTTTGTTTCTGCTGCTTCGATTTTGATCCTTTTTTTAAACTGTTGATCGTGAGTCCGACAATGTTATAGCCAGTAGGCGATTTGAGGGGGGATAAGGCATCCCCCCTTGTTAACCTGCCATCCCCTCTCTATCCCCTAGTTGCAGAGGGGTTGTTTAGTTGAATATATTTGTCTAGTCTGCCTGACTCATTGATTCTTTATCTGACTGAGGTTTTTACAAGTTAGAATCTATGACCCGACCATGGCTCTGAAATATCAGTAGCCTAACTCGCTGTGTATTGATAAATCCATGGCGCTGTCCGTGGTGCTGAAGTAGCAGACAGATTTGTAATTGCGACTTTTTCTCTGAGTCCCGCCCTTCTGTCAGTTTCGTCTTGGATCTATAATATTCTCCCAGCTATATAGCTACCTACAGTACCAAAAGAGTAATTTATGAGTCGGTTCGCTAGTCGCGGGTGAAGGAAATGAACCGCCCCCATTAAGAAATTGCCTACTGGTTATAGAAGTGCAATGATAAATCTATGGAGTACTCTTATAACTCAAATCTAAGGGGTCACAATATGACTAAAAGGATAACAAAGAAAAAATATAGATTCTTGTTCCACAAAATTATGTTTATTGTTCCTAAATTTTCCTTTTTGCTATATTTTCTTGCGAAATATTGGATACTCTCTAAAAGTCCTTAAAACAAACTGAGAAGGTACAAGACTAAGAGTCTACAGCCATGCTAACGGCTCTGTGAGGCTATACTTAGTGGTGAGATAAATGCTAATGTCAGCATGCTAGCATGCTCACAATGTTAATATGCTGGTGTTTAGCAGGTATAACGTTTACCATGTTAGGCATTTTGAGTTTTAGCATGCTAACATTTACTCATTAGCAGTAAACACAAAGTGCAGCTGAGGCTGATGGGAATGCCATTAGTTTTGCAGGTATTTGGTCATAAACCAAAGTATTGGACACATTAAAATGTTGACCTGATGGTGCTAGATGAAAAGTCAGCAAAGTTATTATAATTCATCCTGAGGGGAACCAAATTTCATGGCAATCCATTTGACAGTTGTTGAGAAATTGAAAAAGTGCCATGCCTAGAATCACGCCCACTAGCATGGCTACAAATTCACGAACAGGACTATTGATCAAACATTCTTTTACACACCACAGTCTCTCTCTACTCGCGTCTCCTCCTCCTCTCTCTTGTCGAGTCCAGGGTGGAGCATAGTGGTGGTGGGGATGGAGGGGGACCAACCCCCCCTCACCGTCCCACCCACCTGAACCCAGAGACAAGGTCCGCATACGACCAGTCAGACCGCTGGGAGACAGAGAGGATACATTAGAAAGATATACACAGAGAAATGTTTCAGCAGTGGTTCTGCTTGAAACCATGACCCTGAACTGATCTCAGTTATTAGTGAAATAGTGCAATTATCAGTATCTCATAATTATTAGTCATAAGAAAAGAAGCATTTTTCATTAACTTTCAAAATTATGAGAAAAAATCTAATTTAATGATGAGAAATGTCCAATAAAAAGCAACATTTGATGCTCTATGGTCCAGTATGATAACATCTTAGAGGTTCAAATTCTGCTATAAACTTCTCTACACAGTAGAATCGAGGTCCACTTGATGTGTTTGGGTACCTGTAGTTATGGTGGCTGTACAGCTGCTCTCCCAGTCTGTAGGAGCCTGAAACACTGTAACTTCTCTGGAGAAGGGAGAGGAGGAGATAATGCATCGTAACCAAACACAACCCGAGAGCTCTGATCAGTGTTAGGAGCCTGTTTTCAGTCTGACAGCCAGCCAGCTGCCACAGCAGTCCCATAAACTTATAACCTAAAGTTTAATAAAACGACTTTTTTGTTCACGTTGTAATAACTGGATTTTCACGATGTAGACATTTTACACATCGCCCTAATGCAGGAACACGTGTACAATTTCTTTCCACTTCACGAAACCCTATTAACATTTGTAAATTTGACAAAATACCTGTAAATAACTTTTGCACAATTTTCTCTCCATAATTAACATTTTGAAAAGAGCCTTTATCCTTCATTTATCATCATTATGTCTCCATTCAATACATTAATATTACAGATTTTTTTTTTTCTCACCCGGTTGCCAATGGTTCCCTGCATCTTGTTTGCAATGATGTCGTCAGTGCTGCCGTCCAGACTGCGTCCTCCTCGGCCAGGTACAGGTGTGTATCCCTCTGCGAGTGTGTACGGGTCAGCGTATGCGTCGCTGTCGGTGTGTATAGTGGTTGTGATGTGTGTGTGAGCTGAGCAGCAGTAACTGTCTCTCTGCACAGTCGGCTCGTTCCAACAACGTCTCGATAAACACCTGAAATCAAACACATTCATTTTTACTGCTAAAAGATACTGAGGTCGTATAAATATGACACACTGGCTCCAGAGAAAGTGAGAAAAGAGCAACAAATGTGTTTCCCCAGCAGGGCCGGATTCAGTGAAGGACAAATGATTTGAAGCGTGTCACGGAAAGGATGTGGAGGTCAGACAGCATTTACATTTACCTTCAACAAATCAGGTTCAATTCCCAACTCATCACAGCAAGTTCTCTACTGGAAAGACATTTTTGATTGACTGCATTACATCCAGAACATGAAGCTAATCTGAAACAACCTGTTTTTGCTGTTAAACTGAACTTTTAGCTAACATGAAACAATTTGTCTTAGCTGCTAACAGTTAGCTAACCTGAACTTTTTTTTTTTTTACACTAATCTTTGTTTAAATTAGCAGCTAAATTTTCTTTCTTGAACTTACCTGAAAGACAGTCTCTGATTGGTTATGAATTAAAATGGGATCATGCTGCTATAGGCCTAGACTGCCGGGAGACTTCCCATGATGCACCTCTTTCCTCTCTCCTCCTCTCCCTCTCCATCTGTATGCATTTTTATCCCATTACTGCATGTTACTAACTCGACATCTTCTCTCTCCCGCAGTTTTGTGCTTTCTCGTTTCTCTCCTCTCTCCTTCTGTCGCTTTCAGCAGGTATTTCTGCCTCCGGAGCTGCAGAGTCTGGATCTGTGGTTGTGGGCCACCTGCTGCCCCCGTGTTCCTGCAGAGTCTGGATCTGTGATTGTGGGCCACCTGCTGCCCCGGTGTTCCTGCAGAGTCTGGATCTGTGGTTGTGGGCCACCTACTGCCCCCGTGTTCCTGCAGAGTCTGGATCTGTGGTTGTGGGCCACCTGCTGCCCCGTGTTCCTGCAGAGTCTGGATCTGTGGTTGTGGGCCACCTGCTGCCCCGTGTTCCTGCAGAGTCTGGATCTGTGGTTGTGGGCCACCTGCTGCCCCTGTGTTCCTGCTCGACAACTGCTGCTGCTGCAACTGTTGTTGTTGTTAGCTCTCTTACTAATACTGATATTATTCTTCCTATAGCTGTCATTCCTATTATTATTACTTTATTAATATTATTATTGCCATTACCATTATTACTATTTTAAAATTCTAGGTGGTATCTGCATTGTGCCTCCCCCTCCCCCTCTGTCTGATGGCCGCCCACCATTAAGTCTGGTTCTGTTCAAGGTTTCTGCCTCTTAAAGGAAGTTTTTCCTTGCCACTGTCGCCAAATGCTTGCTCGTGGTGGGATTTGTTGGGTCTCTGTAATGAATATTATAAAGAGTTCGGTCTAGACCTGCTCTATAGGAAAAGTGTAATGAGATAACTTCTGTTATGAATTGGTGCTATATAAATAAATAAATTGAATTAAAGCTCCTGGGATGGAGACTCTCCCACGTGATTAGAAGTGCTTATCGGCTCTAAACAGCAAAGTGACCTCGAGTCCTTCCAAAATTTGTCTGTGTTGCTTTCTGATTATGAATTCAATGTTTCTTTGATAAAAATGTAACGCATCATGACTCTGCAGTGAGTGAGCACATTCTGACCTGAAAGGTTATTAAATAGACAGCAAGAAAATATTTCCCACACCTGAACTAATTTATCGCAACCACTAAATGGAAATAAACTATTTTAGCCGTTTAACTGAACATTTAGCAAACCGGACCCGCACTGTTTTAGGTGATACTTGCCTGCATGTTTCATATATGATTTGACATATGACATGTATGATTTTCTTTTTGTTACTAGTGATTAACTTCATAAAATCACAATTATAGTTTATTAATATCAGCCATCTTTGGAGAGGTGTATTTCACTACACATACCTTCAAACACCACACAGACATTAAAAAAACGGAAAGCGTTTTTTCTCATTCTCAGTAATCAGAAAAATCAGTAAAAATCCCTAGAAATCCCTTCAATAGAGGCAACAAAAGAAGATCTTTAGTGGTCACCTGCAGTCTGGATTTGGCCTCGGCCTCTTTCTCTGCAGTCTCCCTCAGAAAACACTCGATGTCCACCATCTCCCTGCAAAAACACACACACATTTACAAAATGTATACCAACTATATGTATAATAAACAAACACACGTTTATTTCACAAATAATAGGAACACCTGACACTGTAGTGCGATACACACTACCACAGTTAAATCAACGCCTCTTCAGTGCAAAATAGGACAGAGCTTTACAGTAGATGCAGATAATTATGTAAATAAATGTCGCATGAAAACACAGATGCGGATATATGCAGATAAACAGAGCGACTGACCTTACAAACACACACACACCCTCAGGGCTGCTGTGCCTCACTGTCATCTTACATTTATCATCACAGCAAACCACAGCCGTGTGTGTGTGTCCGTCCAGTGATGCAGACTAAACGTGGCGTGTCCTCTGTCTGTGCATCATGTTGTGTTTCTCTGTTCAGTACGTTATGAACAGACAGAAGATTTGTATTCATGCTGCATAATATATAAATATAAAAGATACTGTTTACTATTACTGTTCAGTTAAAACGAAGATGCATCTTACAGAAACAAAAACACACCGGACAGAAGAAACACTGATATTTTAACCATCACATTACACAATAGCTGTACCGTCTACTCTCGTTTTTTGTTTCTCCAAGTTAGGACCGCATTTCCCAGCAGCTCTGTTGATTTACATTGATGACAATAAACATGCTAGAAGTCATTCCCCCCATCATAGTTCCACTATCTGCTGTCACCCAAAACATTATGGGCTCTTCATCCACTTGTACTACTGTTACTGCACCACCACTGCTGCTGGTTATTTTGCATACGTCACAGTTACATTGCTTCTTAAATCATTACCCCATTGGTTTATTGTTTTTTTGATTATCTAGAATTATACAGAATTTTTCCTTATCTGACCTGCAGGTCTAAGGATCGAGGGTGTAATATGCTGTACTGATTGTAAAGCCCTATGAGGCAAATTTGTGATTTTGGGCACAAAAAAAAAAGGATTTGACTTGACTTCATTCTGTAAAATAGTTTATATATATATATATATATATATATATGCACTTTTGCTACTGTTAGCACTAGGGCTGCACATTTATTTGTAATATTGTCGAACTCACAATAGGGCCAAGTGTAATATCCAAATTGCAGAAGCTGTAATTTTTTTTTGATAAAAGTAAAAAGTGCTGCGGTGCTGCAGAGACGCCTACAAATGTTGTTCTCCAGATGTAAGAAAACATGTTTGTTTGGTACAGACCCCAACAAATGTCACGTCATCATGATTTTAATCGTTTTTTCAGTGAAAATGAAAACTGCGATGCAAAAATGATCATTCCCACTAATCGTATCGTAATATCTGTCAAAATAATCGCAACAGGATTTTTTGACCATATCGTGCAGCCTTAGTTAGCACTATCTGCTTCGATGCTAAACTGCATTTCGTGGTACTAGTGCTTACCGTGTGCAATGACAAAGTTTAATCTCATCTAAAAGTGGGAGACAAACGAGGTTCCTTCATTCAAATTGCAAAGCGAGGTAAAATCGAGATCACTGCACCCCAAAATACCCCCATCACGCCATACCAATGAGACATTCTGAAAATATTGATAGTGCTACATGAATAAAGCTAATATTAATGGATTTTGCCATATTATTTTGTCTTACTTATATTTAGGGGGTAATCATGCTCTAAGTTTTAGAACTACAGCTCCCATAATGCTCTGGGGGGTGTAAACAGAAAGTAAAATGTTGCTATGGAGTCAGTGAGTTATGCTGTGAGCTAAAGCTTGGGTGCCATTTTTTAAAGCCTATATATGTTCACATTTAGTCAAACTGTCCCATTAAAGCAGCCGAACCAGCAGTGAGCAGCTCCTGTCTGCAGTGTCTCTGGATCACTGTGAGACTGAAGGAAACTTGACGATTCTCAGGCAGGTTCTGCAGCTATAAGGATTTATGGACGTTTATTCGGAGATGGTGATATCCCCTGTAAGTGTAAGTCACACTGAATCTGATGCACCTGTCCCTTTCACCTCATGAAGCTGTCCAGCATGAGGAGGCTGCGTATCGCAATCATTTAAACAAAACAAACAAACTATAAATGAAATACTGCAGATTCAGAGCTACAGACGAATGGAAGGAAACCTCGGAGATACTGACTGTTGTCGTTCACTCAGCTCTTTGTCTTTTCCTTCCAGATCTTTCTTTAATCTCTCCATCATCTCCATGGCAGCAGAGACCTGACAGATTAAAAACAAACACTTCTAAAACATTCAAAAATCAAATCACGGAGTTTAAAAACAGGTGAAATTTTCCCCCCAAAGTCCTGATTTGTTTATTTTTTTTCCACAGATGAATGTCACCGTGGTAATCGTTTCAGCACCACAGCTCCACCCACCTGTCTGGACAGGTACGCCGCCCTCTCCTCCACTTCCTGTTTCTCACTCTTCAGTCGTTCCCCGTCCCGCCTCTCCTGTTCTAGCTCCGCTTCCCTCTTCTGTAGCTCCACTTTCAGTCGACCCATGCGGCGGTTCACCCTCTCCTCCACCTCCGCAAACGTCTGGGCGATTTTACGATCCAACCCCAGCCCCAGTCTCTCCTCCAGCCCGATCCCCACTGACAGTCCAAACTCCAGGCCCAGCTGGACCCCCATCTCGCCGAGTTTCTTCCCGGGAAAAGGCTCCAGAGGGCCGGGGAGGGCCAGAGCGGTGGAGGGGTCCTCTGGATGTCCTGCAGAAGAGGGGAGCGCGCGATCTGGAGGGCTGAACATTTCCCTGAGCAGTTGGACGGAGGCAGACGACGAGGCGAGATCCAGGCAGGCCAGCGGCAGGGGGAGGCCATGGGCTTCCATGCCCAGAGAAGAGCTCTGTGTTTGGAATACAGTTTGGCCGGGGAGTGGGAGGAGAGCACCAGGTCTGGAGCTTCTAACCCGAGCCTGAAATCAAAGATTAAATTAATGCCAGCCTGTCTGTGGGAAGTAAATCCACACAAAATGTCCTGGTAGTGTTTTCTACACTTTGACCTGCTAATTTGCACCATTTACCAATAGCAAGCTATCGTAGCTTATTAGCTGTGCGTCATCATCCAGAGCCGTAACTGATCCACAAAGGAGACAGGACTCGATGGTACAAATATGTCTTTTGAATCAACTATGCAAACTTATTGTCCGGTTAGCATGCTCATTAGCTCGGTCGCTAACTGACAGTTAAGGCTAATTATCTGACAATTAGCATAGTTTTAGTTTAGTTACATTTATTTGTCAGGGACCATGTACAAAAAGACTTTAATCTCATTCATAGAGAAGAGATGCTTTTTTACCAGATTTACCTACTAGCAAGTTTGCATCTGCAAGCCAGCCAGCTAGCTCGGAGCTTTGTCCTCTTCAATAACTCTTTATTGAATGAAATGATGAACAACGTCCAGAACAAAATGTCAGGGCGAGTACAGAGAAAAAAGATAAAAGCTTGCGGAGATATTGTGACTGACTAATGCTAGCATGTTCCTGGGTTGCAAGCATTTAGCGGTTAGCGCACCAGCTACAGTAGTACTATCCCTGTGAGTAATTCTCTCGTCTATTTTTTTATTAATCGATCAATTGTTCTGTAAAAACGCCAAATTTCTCTGGTTCCAGCTTCTCAAATGTGTGGATTTGATGCTTTTCTTCAGTAAACTATATATATTATATATATAAATATCTTTGGGTTTTGGATTGTTGTTCGGACAAAACAAGAAATTTGAAGGCGTGCTTTGGTATTTGGCATTTTTCACCATTTTCTGACATTTTATAGACCAATCGACTCATCGAGAGAATAATCGATAATGAAAGTAATCGCTAGTCGCAGCCCCGTGCCAGTTACCTGCGACAGCACCAGCAGGGTCTCGTAGGTGTGTCGGCTGACCAGGTGAGCCCGGAGCTCAAGTACGGACGAGAAACGAAACTCGTCACCACAGCGAGGACAAAAGTAGGGCAGCTCCGAGGAAGAGGAGGAGGAGGAGGAGGAGGAGGAGGAGGAGGAAGACATGCTTCACCAGGGAGCTGGAAGATAAAACAGGAACACCTCAGGAAAACAATGGAAACGCTGCAGCAGAATAAGACGAAAATGTGCTTTTGTGTATTCCTTCTGCACACACACACTCCTGAAGAACGAGTGAAGCTGAGCAAAAACTGGGTCAGTGTGTGTGTGTGTGTGTGTGTGTGTGTGTGTGCTACATTATTGATTTTGTGGAGATAAAGATTTAATGAGACTGAAATCTGTAGATTAAAAAACTTCGTCGCGTCGTCATCACACACACACACACACACACACACACACACACACCACGCTCCTCGCCTGTTGGATTTGACATTAGCACGACGTGTGTGTGTGTGTGTGTGTGTGTGTGTGTGTGTGAGGCTAATCGCTAAGTGAAGCATGCATCTTCCACCCCACTGACTGTGTGTGTGTGTGTGCGCGTCTCACACAGTATAAAATACGAAAACACACACTTGCTGATGATGCACTGGGCATGTGCAGACTGAGTGTGTGCGTCCAGAGGAATTTTAAATATGGATGGCTGAGCAGGAAGAAAGAAACGTCTGGGGTGTGGACTCTCTGTCTAACTTTGCCGTCTCTGGAGGCGGCTTCGGACTAGAAATCCTCTGCGGACACAAGACAAACAAGCAACAGCGACTTTTTGTTTACGGACTGCCATGAAATCTGACATTCGTGTTCCCCAGAGGATGAACCCCGGTGACTTTTCATCGAGCGCCGCCATCAGGTCGACGTGTTAATTTGTCCAGTGCTTTGGTTTAAACACCTGCGTTACCTTCATCTTTAGCGCACGGACGTGAGAGCGGCGTCACTCTGAACGTCTAACTCTAAAAAATACCCCAAAATATCGACCCTTTTCTTTAACCTTGTGCTGTTTAGTCTACATGACGGGGACGGTGCATTAAATTAAATATTACATATTTGATTGAAGTTGTTTGTTGTGTGTGAGCTGAGAGAGATGTAAGGAAGTAGTTTTGGTTGTAGTCATGGTTTAGGTTTGTCTTCAGACTACAAATGTTACAGGCCTACATTTCCCTGCCTCCTCTGTTTTGACGGAAATCAGATTTTCACGTGATTTCAAACAGACAAATAAAACATTTCTAAACATAAAAACCAACAAACTCCTGCTTTAATTCAGTGTTGGTAACTAAAAGTAGTTTAACAGGAACATCAGACTGTAAAAGGAGGTAACAGGCGGATTATTTCATTACTGTGAGAAAGAATAAAACAGCAGAAACATTTAGCTGCGTAGGAATATTTATTTAATTATATTTATAATAACGCTGTAGCTCATTAACAAACCTGTCAGGTGGTAAACACAGTCACTCTTTCAGTCGGTCTTCCGGGTAAATAACTTAACTCTTACCTGTACAAAACGGTAATCTGTCGGTGCGTCAGTCAGTCAGCTTCATCCTAAAATCCGTTGCCATGGTTTCCCGGTTTCCCGCTCAGGGATTCACTCCCCTCTCGTGCGGCGGCGGATCGATCAATCCGGTACCGTAACGGTCTCGTGCGGGAAACGTTGCCTCGTGTGTGTGTGTGTGTGTGTGTGTGCATCTGTATGTTTCAACCGCCGCCCTGCGCGCCCCCTCCCCTCGCGCTGTCTCCGCGTGCTGCTGATGCTGCTGACGTAAAAGCCGCGTGGCGTGTCACCAGACCTGATGTGGCGGTGATGGTGGAGCAGAGGATGGAGGGGCCGGGCGGTGTTCACACCTGTGCAGCCTTTCAAACCTTCCGGGGGAAAGATTAGATGGGCCAGCATCAACAAGCATCACAAGGCGGGATGAGCGGCACGGTACGGTGGCCCCGAGAGCTCAATCCGCTGCAGCGCAAAGAAGACGCATGCAAATAAGCAAATTAAGAAACTGTTTCACCGATGTGACAAAACACAAAACACTGGGCAGCATTTAGAAAGTGAGAAAACATGAGCGAGTAAACAAAACCAGGCAAAGTAAACAAAACCCGACCGAGTAAACAAAACCCGGCCAAGTAAACAAAACCCGGCCAAGTAAACAAAACCCGACCGAGTAAACAAAACACGACCGAGTAAACAAAACCCGAGCGAGTAAACAAAACCAGGCAAAGTAAACAAAACCCAAGCGAGTAAACAAAACCCGGCCAAGTAAACAAAACCCGGCCAAGTAAACAAAACCCGACCGAGTAAACAAAACACGACCGAGTAAACAAAACCCGAGCGAGTAAACAAAACACGAGCGAGTAAACAAAACCCGAGCAAGTAAACAAAACCCGGCCGAGTAAACAAAACCCGACCGAGTAAACAAAACACGACCGAGTAAACAAAACCCGACCGAGGAAACAAAACACGAGCGAGGAAACAAAACACGACCGAGGAAACAAAACACGAGCGAGGAAACAAAACACGACCGAGGAAACAAAACACGAGCGAGGAAACAAAACACGACCGAGGAAACAAAACACGGCCGAGGAAACAAAACACGAGCGAGGAAACAAAACACGACCGAGGAAACAAAACACGACCGAGGAAACAAAACACGACCGAGTAAACAAAACCCGACCGAGTAAACAAAACCCGGCCAAGTAAACAAAACCCGGCCAAGTAAACAAAACCCGACCGAGTAAACAAAACACGACCGAGTAAACAAAACCCGAGCGAGTAAACAAAACCAGGCAAAGTAAACAAAACCCAAGCGAGTAAACAAAACCCGGCCAAGTAAACAAAACCCGACCGAGTAAACAAAACACGACCGAGTAAACAAAACCCGAGCGAGTAAACAAAACACGAGCGAGTAAACAAAACCAGGCAAAGTAAACAAAACCAGGCAAAGTAAACAAAACCCGACCGAGTAAACAAAACCCGACCGAGTAAACAAAACCCGGCCGAGTAAACAAAACCCGACCGAGTAAGCAAAACCCGGCCGAGTAAGCAAAACCCGGCCGAGTAAACAAAACCCGAGCGAGTAAACAAAACCCGGCCAAGTAAACAAAACCCGAGCGAGTAAACAAAACCCGAGCGAGTAAACAAAACCAGTCAAAGTAAACAAAACCCGACCGAGTAAACAAAACACGACCGAGTAAACAAAACCCGGCCGAGTAAACAAAACACGAGCGAGTAAACAAAACCCGGCCGAGTAAACAAAACACGACCGAGTATACAAAACACGAGCGAGTAAACAAAACCCGAGCGAGTAAACAAAACAGTCAGCGAAAAAACAAAACCCGGCCGAGTAAACAAAACACGACCGAGTAAACAAAACCCGGCCGAGTAAACAAAACCCGACCGAGGAAACAAAACACGACCGAGGAAACAAAACACGACCGAGGAAACAAAACACGAGCGAGGAAACAAAACACGAGCGAGGAAACAAAACACGACCGAGGAAACAAAACACGACCGAGTAAACAAAACACGACCGAGTAAACAAAACCCGACCGAGTAAACAAAACCCGGCGAAGAAACAAAACCGGCCGAGTAAACAAAACACGACCGAGTAAACAAAACACGACCGAGTAAACAAAACCCGAGCGAGTAAACAAAACCAGGCGAGTAAACAAAACCCGACCGAGTAAACAAAACCCGACAAGAGGAAACAAAACCCGACCGAGTAAACAAAACACGACCGAGTAAACAAAACCCGAGCGAGTAAACAAAACACGAGCGAGTAAACAAAACCAGGCAAAGTAAACAAAACCAGGCAAAGTAAACAAAACCCGACCGAGTAAACAAAACCGACCGAGTAAACAAAACCCGACCGAGTAAACAAAACCCGACCGAGTAAAACAAAACCCGGCCGAGTAAACAAAACCCGACCGAGTAAACAAAACCCGAGCGAGTAAACAAAACCCGGCCGAGGAAACAAAACACGAGCGAGAAACAAAACACGACCGAGTAAACAAAACACGAGCGAGTAAACAAAACACGACCGAGGAAACAAAACACGGCCGACGAGTAAACAAAACCCGAGCGAGTAAACAAAACACGAGCGAGTAAACAAAACACGAGCGAGTAAACAAAACACGACCGAGAAAACAAAACACGAGCGAGTAAACAAAACCCGAGCGAGTAAACAAAACCGAGCGAGGAAAACAAAACACGGCCGAGGAAAAACAAAACACGACCGAGGAAACAAAACACGACCGAGGAAACAAAACCCGACCGAGGAAACAAAACCCGACCGAGGAAACAAAACACGACCGAGGAAACAAAACACGAGCGAGGAAACAAAACACGAGCGAGGAAACAAAACACGAGCGAGGAAACAAAACACGAGCGAGGAAACAAAACACGACCGAGGAAACAAAACACGAGCGAGGAAACAAAACACGAGCGAGGAAACAAAACACGAGCGAGGAAACAAAACACGAGCGAGGAAACAAAACACGACCGAGGAAACAAAACACGACCGAGGAAACAAAACACGACCGAGGAAACAAAACCCGAGCGAGGAAACAAAACCCGAGCGAGTAAACAAAACACGACCGAGGAAACAAAACACGACCGAGGAAACAAAACACGAGCGAGGAAACAAAACCCGAGCGAGTAAACAAAACCCGAGCGAGTAAACAAAACACGACCGAGGAAACAAAACACGACCGAGGAAACAAAACACGGCCGAGGAAACAAAACACGGCCGAGGAAACAAAACACGACCGAGTAAACAAAACACGACCGAGTAAACAAAACACGAGCGAGGAAACAAAACACGAGCGAGGAAACAAAACACGAGCGAGGAAACAAAACACGAGCGAGGAAACAAAACACGACCGAGTAAACAAAACACGACCGAGGAAACAAAACACGACCGAGGAAACAAAACACGACCGAGGAAACAAAACCCGAGCGAGGAAACAAAACACGAGCGAGGAAACAAAACCCGACCGAGGAAACAAAACCCGAGCGAGTAAACAAAACCCGAGCGAGTAAACAAAACACGACCGAGGAAACAAAACACGACCGAGGAAACAAAACACGGCCGAGGAAACAAAACACGAGCGAGGAAACAAAACACGACCGAGGAAACAAAACCCGAGCGAGTAAACAAAACCCGAGCGAGTAAACAAAACACGACCGAGGAAACAAAACACGACCGAGGAAACAAAACACGAGCGAGGAAACAAAACACGAGCGAGTAAACAAAACACGACCGAGGAAACAAAACACGACCGAGGAAACAAAACACGAGCGAGGAAACAAAACCCGAGCGAGGAAACAAAACACGACCGAGGAAACAAAACACGAGCGAGGAAACAAAACACGACCGAGGAAACAAAACCCGAGCGAGTAAACAAAACACGAGCGAGTAACAAAACCCGAGCGAGGAAACAAAACACGACCGAGAAACAAAACACGAGCGAGGAAACAAAACCCGAGCGAGAAACAAAACACGACCGAGGAAACAAAACACGACCGAGTAAACAAAACCCGAGCGAGGAAACAAAACACGAGCGAGAAACAAAACCCGACCGAGGAAACAAAACCCGAGCGAGTAAACAAAACCCGAGCGAGCGAGTAAACAAAACACGACCGAGGAAACAAAACACGACCGAGGAAACAAAACACGGCCGAGGAAACAAAACACGACCGAGGAAACAAAACACGACCGAGAAACAAAACCCGAGCGAGTAAACAAAACCCGACGAGTAAACAAAACACGACGAGAAACAAAACACGACCGAAACAAAAAAACGACCGAGGAAACAAAACACGACCGAGGAAACAAAAACACGACCGAGAAACAAAACACGACCGAGGAAACAAAACACGAGAAAGAAACAAAACACGACGAGGAAACAAAACACGAGCGAGGAAACAAAACACGAGCGAGGAAACAAAACACGACCGAGGAGGAAACAAAACACGAGCGAGGAAACAAAACACGACCGAGGAAACAAAACACGAGCGAGGAAACAAAACACGAGCGAGGAAACAAAACACGAGCGAGGAAACAAAACACGAGCGAGGAAACAAAACACGACCGAGGAAACAAAACCCGAGCGAGAAACAAAACACGAGCGAGGAAACAAAACACGGCGAGGAAACAAAACACGAGCAAAACACGACCGAGAAACAAAACACGAGCGAGGAAACAAAACACGAGCGAGGAAACAAAACACGACCGAGGAAACAAAACACGACCGAGGAAACAAAACACGACCGAGGAAACAAAACACGACTGAGAAAACAAAACACGAGCGAGGAAACAAAACACGGCGCGAGAAACAAAACACGAGCGAGTAAACAAAACACGACCGAGGAAACAAAACACGACCGAGGAAACAAAACACGAGCGAGAGAAACAAAACCACGACCGAGGAAACAAAACCCGAGCGAGGAAACAAAACACGACCGAGGAAACAAAACACGACCGAGGAAACAAAACACGACCGAGGAAACAAAACACGAGCGAGGAAACAAAACACGACCGAGGAAACAAAACACGACCGAGGAAACAAAACACGAGCGAGGAAACAAAACACGACCGAGGAAACAAAACACGAGCGAGGAAACAAAACACGAGCGAGGAAACAAAACACGACCGAGGAAACAAAACACGACCGAGGAAACAAAACACGAGCGAGGAAACAAAACACGAGCGAGGAAACAAAACACGGCCGAGGAAACAAAACTACTGAACAAAAATACTGCACTAGAACTAAAAGTCCTGCATTGGAAACTTAAGTAAAAAAGTAATTTAAATTGAATTTACATTCAAAATCACCACATGTGGTTTTCACCGGACAGGAAGGGGATGAAAAATCGTAATCTGGAAAGTGACTAAAGCCGTCAGACAAATGTAGCGGAGTAGAAAGTGTAAAGTTGCATAAGTACCTCAAAACTGTGCAGAAGTTGAGTAAATGTATTAGAGTCGCAGTGCTGACTGGTGACCACTGGAGGGCAGCGAGAGCCTGTAGAGTGAAGTTGCTCTCTGCATCAGTTAAATATCAGCGAGCCGCTCTGTTGCCCTGGGCAACATGTTGCTTCATCACCATGAACACACACACTGTAGTTTATTCTGACTCAGTCCCACACACACACACACCGTCCTGCTGCCCCAAACACTCACTACAGCACCACATGTGGATTCATCCGCCGCTGGAAATAGTCCCCAACAGACGCTCTGTTTCCTGCTGTTGGTCTGATTAAAAACTAACATGAAACTATAGATCTGTGAGGTGTTTTTACGTCTTCAGCAGGAACCAATGGGCTCGCAGCGGAGAGCCGCAGACAGGAAGTGAGACGGTGTTGAGAGGCGGACGGACGTGCTGTTGGTGCGTGAGGTTTGTTGACAGTAGGGGAAGTTTCGAATAACGCCAGAGTGATGCATCGTCGCGTTGAAACGTCTCAGAGCAGCTCGTATTCTTCACCGCGGGCTGCTGTTACCATAGCAACACAACCGCCACAGTCCACGGAGCTGCACAGACTGTTAGACTGACAGAACTAATGGGAACGTGCGTTGCCTGGCAACAGCAGCCTGTTGTTGTACGGAACAGGAAGTACCCAGAAATCTGTGAATAGTGATTACTTTGATCACAGATCAATCTGTCGATCAATCAATTAATCGTTTGGTTTATAAAATATCAGAAAATGATGACGCAAACTGCGTGATGATGATGATGTTCACGGTGAGGAAGATTAAAGTGATGATGATGATGATGATGTTCACGGTGATGAAGATTATAGTGATGATGATGATGTTCACGGTGAGGAAGATTATAGTGATGATGATGATGATGTTCACGGTGAGGAAGATTAAAGTGATGATGATGATGATGATGTTCACGGTGATGAAGATTATAGTGATGATGATGATGTTCACGGTGAGGAAGATTATAGTGATGATGATGATGATGATGTTTACGGTGAGGAAGATTAAAGTGATGATGATGATGATGATGATGATGTTCACGGTGAGGAAGATTATAGTGATGATGATGATGATGTTTACGGTGAGGAAGATTATAGTGATGATGATGATGATGATGTTTACGGTGAGGAAGATTATAGTGTTGATGATGATGATGATGTTCACGGTGAGGAAGATTATAGTGATGATGATGATGATGATGTTCACGGTGAGGAAGATTATAGTGATGATGATGATGTTCACGGTGAGGAAGATTATAGTGATGATGATGATGTTTACGGTGAGGAAGATTATAGTGATGATGATGATGATGATGTTCACGGTGAGGAAGATTATAGTGATGATGATGATGTTCACGGTGAGGAAGATTATAGTGATGATGATGATGTTTACGGTGAGGAAGATTATAGTGATGATGATGATGATGTTGTTTACGGTGAGGAAGATTAAAGTGATGATGTTGATGATGTTTACGGTGAGGAAGATTATAGTGATGATGATGTTCACGGTGAGGAAGATTATAGTGATGATGATGATGTTGTTTACGGTGAGGAAGATTAAAGTGATGATGATGATGATGTTTACGGTGAGGAAGATTATAGTGATGATGATGATGATGATGTTCACGGTGAGGAAGATTATAGTGATGATGATGATGATGATGTTCACGGTGAGGAAGATTATAGTGATGATGATGATGATGATGATGATGTTCACGGTGAGGAAGATTATAGTGATGATGATGATGATGATGTTCACGGTGAGGAAGATTATAAGTGATGATGATGATGATGATGTTTACGTGAAGAAGATTATAGTGATGATGATGATGTTCACGGTGAGGAAGATTAAAGTGATGATGATGATGATGATGTTCACGGTGAGGAAGATTATAGTGATGATGATGATGATGATGTTTACGGTGAAGAAGATTATAGTGATGATGATGATGATGATGTTTTACGGTGAGGAAGATTATAGTGATGATGATGATGATGATGTTTACGGTGAGGAAGATTATAGTGATGATGATGATGATGATGTTTACGGTGAGGAAGATTATAGTGATGATGATGATGATGATGATGTTTACGGTGAGGAAGATTATAGTGATGATGATGATGATGATGTTCACGGTGAGAAGATTATAGTGATGATGATGATGATGTTTACGGTGATTATAGATTATAGTGATGATGATGATGATGTTATACGGTGAGGAAGATTATAGTTATGATGATGATGATGTTCACGGTGAGGAAGATTAAAGTGATGATGATGATGATGATGTTCACGGTGAGGAAGATTATAGTGATGATGATGATGATGTTGTTCACGGTGAGGAAGATTATAGTGATGATGATGATGTTTACGGTGAGGAAGATTATAGTGATGATGATGATGATGTTTACGGTGAGGAAGATTATAGTGATGATGATGATGATGATGTTCACGGTGAGGAAGATTATAGTGATGATGATGATGATGATGTTCACGGTGAGGAAGATTATAGTGATGATGATGATGTTCACGGTGAGGAAGATTATAGTGATGATGATGATGATGTTTACGGTGAGGAAGATTAAAGTGATGATGATGATGATGATGTTCACGGTGAGGAAGATTATAGTGATGATGATGATGTTCACGGTGAGGAAGATTAAAGTGATGATGATGATGATGATGTTCACGGTGAGGAAGATTATAGTGATGATGATGATGTTCACGGTGAGGAAGATTATAGTGATGATGATGTTGATGATGTTTACGGTGAGGAAGATTATAGTGATGATGATGATGATGTTCACGGTGAGGAAGATTATAGTGATGATGATGTTGATGATGTTTACGGTGAGGAAGATTATAGTGATGATGATGATGATGATGTTCACGGTGAGGAAGATTATAGTGATGATGATGATGTTCACGGTGAGGAAGATTATAGTGGTGATGATGTTCACGTTGAGGAAGATTATAGTGATGATGTTGATGATGTTTACGGTGAGGAAGATTATAGTGATGATGATGTTCACGGTGAGGAAGATTATAGTGATGATGATGATGTTGTTTACGGTGAGGAAGATTATAGTGATGATGATGATGTTCACGGTGAGGAAGATTAAAGTGATGATGATGATGATGATGTTCACGGTGAGGAAGATTATAGTGATGATGATGATGATGATGATGATGATGTTCACGGTGAGGAAGATTATAGTGATGATGATGTTGATGATGTTCACGGTGAGGAAGATTATAGTGATGATGATGATGATGATGTTTACGGTGAAGAAGATTATAGTGATGATGATGTTGTTTACGGTGAGGAAGATTAAAGTGATGATGATGATGATGTTTACGGTGAGGAAGATTATAGTGATGATGATGATGTTCACGGTGAGGAAGATTAAAGTGATGATGATGATGATGATGTTCACGGTGAGGAAGATTATAGTGATGATGATGATGATGATGTTTACGGTGAAGAAGATTATAGTGATGATGATGATGATGTTTACGGTGAAGAAGATTATAGTGATGATGATGATGATGATGATGATGTTCACGGTGAGGAAGATTATAGTGATGATGATGTTGATGATGTTTACGGTGAGGAAGATTATAGTGATGATGATGATGATGATGTTTACGGTGAGGAAGATTATAGTGTTGATGATGATGATGATGTTCACGGTGAGGAAGATTATAGTGATGATGATGATGATGTTTACGGTGAAGAAGATTATAGTGATGATGATGATGTTCACGGTGAGGAAGATTATAGTGATGATGATGATGTTCACGGTGAGGAAGATTAAAGTGATGATGATGATGATGATGTTCACGGTGAGGAAGATTATAGTGATGATGATGATGTTCACGGTGAGGAAGATTATAGTGATGATGATGATGATGTTTACGGTGAGGAAGATTATAGTGATGATGATGATGTTCACGGTGAGGAAGATTATAGTGATGATGATGATGATGTTCACGGTGAGGAAGATTATAGTGATGATGATGATGTTCACGGTGAGGAAGATTATAGTGATGATGATGATGATGTTTACGGTGAGGAAGATTATAGTGATGATGATGATGATGATGTTCACGGTGAGGAAGATTATAGTGATGATGATGATGATGATGATGTTCACAGTGAGGAAGATTATAGTGATGATGATGATGATGATGATGTTCACGGTGAGGAAGATTATAGTGATGATGATGATGATGATGGTGATGAAGCTGAGGAAACAGACTGGACTCCATGTTGTTGTTGTTGTTTATTGACAGCAGTAAACCTGCACAGCCACGTGCTCATCTACACAGGACACGCATCCCACAATGCATCAGTGCAACTCTTCCGGCGCCATCAGAACGATCTAACAGTTCATTCAGTGCGCAGAAGACTCGCGGTCATTTCATAGAAAAGTGACATCACTGCACGTTTACCCGCCACAGACGTCTGACGTCGAGTCCGGAAACACAGACACAGAGAGGTAGACAGTCTAGAAAAATAGTTTGTGTTACAAACAGAGAACTGTGATGATAAAAAGCGGTTTGACGTAAAAATATCTGCGTCGGCAGGGACAGAGTCACGACATTCTGACGTCACCATTCAGCTTCTTTTTGCGTCATGCAGAAAAGTCACAAAAGTCATGATGTATTTTTTTACAAGCAGAGGCAGTCTGCCGCGGTCTGCCTTCAGGCAGCCGGAGTCTCTCTCAGACCACCGGGAGCTGGCCCAGCTGGTCCGGGATCACGCCTGAACCCGGTCCTCCCACAGTCCTCCTGCAATGCACTCACACATGCGCCGTGAGAGGAGCCAGAATCTGGACTTTAAAGTCCCCCGAAGAGCTTTTCTGCTCTTCCCGGCTTTCGCTGAAAAATAGCCAGTGTGACGTCACATGGAAACGCCTCTGACGCTTTCCGGTTGTCGGTGCAAATCCCGAAGCTTTAGCTTCTCTCCACAGCAGCCGTTCAGATGCCAGGCGCGTTCAGAGCCAGGGAGTAGGCGGCCATCATCTGCGCGCGCAGCTGCTGCTTGACGTGCACGCGCCCATGCCTCTTCCTCTCGTCGCTGCGCGCGAAGCGCTTGCCGCACACATCGCACGAGAAGGGCTTTTCCCCCGTGTGTGTGCGCGTGTGCGTGGTCAGGTGGTCGCTGCGACTGAAGCAGCGCGCGCAGATGGTGCACTGGAAGGGCTTCTGTCCCGTGTGGA
>NC_058063.1:23097565-23127565 GCF_020085105.1 Siniperca chuatsi
ACCGGTAAGCGGAATGAGCGACAACGAGGAAAACGCAGCGTCCGTGACGAAGCTCGAAGCCGGACGAAGCCATCGTCGACAAGGAAGGTCACCTTCAGTAGTTTGGAGATATTTTGGCCGTTTACAGTCCGAGAAACGCAGCGGCGTGCGCTGCGAACTGTGCCGAAGACACGTGCCAGCTAGCGCCACAAAGCTGTTTCATCATTTGAAACAATATCACCCGTTAGAACTCGCAGAAAGTAAGAAACCGCAGTCCAAAACGAGTGCGACCAGCCAGCAGCCATAAAGAATAGTTTAAAAGCACAATTAACCGTCTGGTTTCTTCAACTCAGGAGCAAAAATCAGCCTTTAAACTAGAAAGAAACAATATTTTGATTTATCGTGATGACAACCAGAGATATCCTCTTTTTTATTCCACACATTCTTCTTCCTTGTCAAAACCTGCCGCCTACATTACCCACAATGCAACCAGACCTCCGTCAGTTGTGTGTGTGAGGCTGTGGTGTGTTATGCTAGTAGCGGCTAACGTAGCCCGCAGCAGAGACGAGCAGCAGCTGCAGAGGTCTGCTGAGCCACACCAACACGTTTCTTTCATCTTCAAACTCGTCGTCTTTAACCGACGCCGACTCAAGTGACATCACTTGAGGACATTTATCAGACCTCACACAGCTCCGTCTGAGACACTGAAGGCTTTGCACGACTTTCTGCAGTAGGTGGCAAATCAGCAGAGGTCAACTTTCGGTCGGTCGGTCGGTCAGGTAAGCTTCGTTTATGCTAGACGCCGAGACGCACAGAGGACACGCTATCCGTTGCAGTATTCTCCGAAACGCCAGGGGGCGTGCAAACAAAACTGTGTGAAGAAGCAAGAAGTCAGCGAGCAAGATAACGCTCCGTTATCTATTCACGGACGTACTTTATCGCCGTTACACAATCCTTGTAGAGAAAGAAGTCTTAAAAAAATTAAAGTCAGCCTGTTATATAAAATCGTCTGTGACTGGAGGAGACAATAACCCTGATGATGTCATAGTGATGTCACCGGGGTTATCTCTGTTTGGGCTGAGAGACTAAAAGTTTATAGCCCGTGTTACAAACTGGACTGGACTTTGAAAGATGTGGTCATTTTACCTGGCAGGGACGCTACAATGAAAGATGCTGTTGAGTTGCATTATGGGAAATGTAGGCTCCATACTAGAGAGTAAACGTCAGGCTATCTCAGATTGTGTCCGTTCTTGCTTTAATCTGTCGCTAATGAGCCCCAGACTTAATGAAAGTAATATATTTACTGAGATACTTTATGCTACTTCACACTTCAACTCCGCTGCATTTCAGAGGAAAATACAGAAGTCTGTACTTCAGATTGATAAACTTGTGAAATACATAATTAAAGATTAAACCAGCTGTTCCCAACCTGTCTGTTGTGTGTCTCCCTGCCATGTTTCAGACGTCTGTGAGTTGTTAGCAATAAAATAAACAGTTCAGGTAAAATCAGGATCTGCTTTCAGATAAAAATGTGTTTTGAGACGAGACTCAAACGAAGACTCTGACTCAGACAGCCTGATGTCTTCGGGCAGGTTGTTCCAGAGCCTCGGGGCCCTGATGGCCAAAGCTCCGTCCCCCTTAGTTTCCATCCTGGACTCAGGAACAGACAGGAGACCCCTGCCCGAAGATCTCAGACTACGTGAAGGTTCATAAGGGATTACAAGGTCTAAGATATAGTCTGGAGCCATGAAGAGCCTTAAAAGTAATCAACAAGATCTTAAAATCAGTCCTGAAACAAACAGGGAGCTGATGTAAAGAGGCTGAACCAGGTGTGACGTGGTCGAACCTGGTCCTGGTTTACAGCCGAGCAGCTGAGTCCTGTACAGTCTGCAGTCTGTCAGAGTTTTTAGATTCAGACGAGTGAACAGGCTGTTACAGTAATCGAGGCGTGAGGAGATAAAAGCATGAACAACAGTTTCTGCATCACTAAGATTTAAAGTAGATCGGATTTTTGTTTCTGAGGTGACAGAAACACGACTGGACGAGCCGAGTGACATTTAGAAACGTAACGGATCTCAGCGAGACTACCTGAAGTTTAAAAACGGTTTTGATCCATGAAAGTTCAGGGTTGGGAGCCTGTGAATATGTCGTCTCTGGACTGAAACTCCAGCCTCCCGCCGTCCCTCTGTTAGTTTAGAGGAGACATCACAGTCTGAATTCAAGACCTGCAGACATCCTGCACGCTTTCAGTTTCACTGAAATTAGCTTTCCAGCGCTTCACAAACGGAAACAGGCAGTTTGTGGCTGGAACTTCTTCTCTTCGCCCTGTCGCTCCATCAAGTCTGTGTTCAGAAAACAAAAAACACTCCTGAGATACTAAACAGACTTTATTTCAAGCCCCTCCTATTTAGCGTTTATAGGCAGCGTGTGAACATAAGAATAAATGATTTATAACCCGCTATAACTCCTCCTGTAGGAGAACAAACACTTTAAACTGCGTTATAGTGTTTTTATTAAACAATTATTCATTTGACTTAAAGCGTCTCTCTCCTTTAAGGTCGCCGCGGCAACCAGCGACACGCAGCCTGATAACATCAAGGTCGGTTGACCAAGATAAACACACACAAACACACATGCGTGGTCAGGGTGAGGGCACACACACCAGTAATGACAACACACACACACACACACACACACACACACACACGTGACCTCTGACCTCTCCAAGGTCTCTCCAGGCGTAAGAGAGATTAAAACCAGGACTCCTCAGCCTCCCTCTTCATTTCGCTCCGTGACAGCCATGTTCGCCCGTCTCCTCTCCTCGCTCCCTTCCTTTATCCTTCCTCTCTCCCTCCCTCCCTCCTTCCTCCTCGTCTTCTTCGTCGTCGCGGCGGTCGTCTCGTTCCTGGTCGCGCGTCCGTCTCCTCCTGCGGCTCGGGGCTCCGTCCCCTGCCTGCCGCGGCTCCCCGTCCTGGGCAGCCTCCCCTGGCTGCGAGGAGGCCTCCCTCCACACCTCCTCTTCACCCAGCTGGCCCGCAGGTGAGAGCACGGAGCCTCAGCCGACGGACTCCTTAACATCAACTCCTTACTGCCAGGAACATTTCGACCTTTTTTAAAAACCGTTGTTTTTAAATGTGCAACACTATTATTAAATTATTATTATTACTACTATTATAAAGTACATTTGGGAACAAAACTCAAACGCTGGACTTTTACTAACAAAAGGGAAGGTTGGGGTCAGACAGTCTGGCTCTGTTTACTTTTTTAACTTCTGTCTACTGTTTAAGTCAGAATGCTATAAAATAATAATAATAATATTGCTTACATATCGTGTGTTTCAGGTACGGGTCTCTGTTCGCTCTCTACCTCGGCCCTCACTACACTGTGGTGGTAAACGACCATCGACACGCCAGAGAGGTGCTGCTGCAGAGAGGGAGAGACTTCGCTGGACGGCCGAGCATGGTGAGACATGGAGGGGGGGGTAATTATTATTATTATTATGACCTCCTGTGGCAGCATCCTTTAGTAAATCGTATTTTATAGATATCAAATCAATGCTCCTGTTTTTGATTACCAAAGAAAGTATCAAAAGTTGGCGCTGAGTGCTTCTGATGTGCGATTCTTCTTCTGTGATCTGACTTTAACTTTAGACGACACACGACGAAGCGCTTTATTGAAGACAGTTTGATGCGTTTCGTTTAACGAAAGAAGGGTCAAAGACGTTTACATTTCCCAAACTAAGAACCAAAACTCTTTCAGGATGTTTGGGAAAAATCTCAAAGGAAGAGTTGGGTTTTAATTCCCTCACGTCCTTCAAACGGCAAACCGAACTTCTTTCGACAGCGTTGTGATTCATCGTTTGAACGCAGCAAACATGGCGGCTTTCACGCTCAGCGCTGCCACTCTTTGCTTTTCCCTCCGCAGGTGACCGCCGACCTGCTGACCAGAGGAGGTAAAGACATCGCATTTTCAGACTACTCTCCTCTCTGGAAGTCACACCGTCGCCTCGTCCACAACTCCTTCACCCTGTTCGGAGAAGGAACCGGCCGCCTGCAGGACATCGGTACTCCGTCCATCCAGCCGCCATTTTCCCCTCACCGCTCCGCACGCCTCTAGGCGCCGATCCCGACCACGCCACACTCATAACGACTGATAACCAGAAGGCAAATCAGTTAGTCAGAGAAACGTAAAACCTATTTAAACTTTACGCAGGCTCATGACCTGGCAGGTGTCATGGGGGGAAAATCTTAATCTTAATTCGCAAATTAACAGAACCTTAAACAATATTACTGACATATTAAAGGGAAGTCACAGATAACGCAAAGTTGTTTAAAAGGCTAAAGTAGAAAAGGTTTCAGTCGCAGTCGTCTGGACGCTGTTTTCAGAATCAAGACGTTTCGGCTCCCATCCGGAAGTCATTCTCAATTGTGAAGAAATGGGACGGGAACTCAGAAATTTAAGCTACTCTGTGTTGCTTAAGCCCCGCCCTCAGGGAGGAGTCTACCTGAGTATCTGTTAATAGCTAGTTTCACCTGAAACTGACCTAATAGTTTCCATGATGGCCCAGTAATCAGTAATCAGGCCTATTGTTTTCTGGCTGCATCTACTTCATCACTGTTAAGCACCTGATTAGCATGTTTAAAAGGCTAAATCCACAGTATTGCTGTGTGTGTCGGCACGAAATCAGGGTTCGCATCAGGCTCTGACTACTGTTCAGGTGTCCATCCAAATGTAGCAAAAGATTTTACCTAATTTCCAGAAACTCGTGAAAATAAAACCCGACCCGCTGCTCGTCTCTCTGAGCTTTTAATGACGTCGTCTCGCCGCGTCCTCTTCTTCTGCGGTGCTTTAACGGCAGCGGATGGAAGATCAGCTCCGCCTCCGACGACGTCATTAAAAGCTCAGACGACGGGAAACATGACGTTTCT
The DNA here is from genome assembly GCF_020085105.1 of Siniperca chuatsi. Lineage (NCBI taxonomy): Eukaryota > Metazoa > Chordata > Actinopteri > Centrarchiformes > Sinipercidae > Siniperca > Siniperca chuatsi. The sequence goes on from NC_058063.1 coordinate 23,102,473, forward strand.
GTTAGTTCCACGTGAGGAAGGCTAAAGCCTCCTCATCGCTCCACACACATCTGATGCTTCCAGCTCTTCATCATTTATTCACTCAGCCTGTTTCCACTTTGTCGCACTTCAGCCGAGCGTGAAAACTTGTTTCCAATATTTCGCCGTTATTTCAAAAACTACTGCATAAAAACAGGTGGATGGAAACGCACTCGCTTTTCCTTCAGAGCTGCATTACGTGCTCAGAGGTATATGTGCGACACTAACTGATAGCAGCCAAAGTTGGCCGCCACCAGTGAAACAACGTCCAGTGTCGCCGCGTTATTTAAACCCGCATCGACAGGCTTGTTCGGCCACTTGGGGGCAGCGGAAACAAGTTGCTAACACGATGCTAACACTGCTTATTTCCACCTCCAGCAGCTACGGAGCGACGTGATCCTCGATGACGCCATGAGAGCGGCGAGAGGGAACCAAAACAACCAATAATTACTAAAAGAGGCTAAACCGGTCTGTAGAGCTGAGAGCAACTGCAGAGTTGGGTTACTATGGGAGACGACTGCCATTTGATCCATCGATAATATAAGAATATTGATAAGTGCAGCGAGGGGACAGTCTCGCCCGCCGCAACCAGCCTACAATCAATAAATTATAAATAATTCCTCTTCAGTAGTTTGACTGTAAACACCAACGAGTCAGTGAAACCCACACAGCAAACACACACACACACACACACATAACCACAGCACTAAATGTTGGTTTGTTCGCCCAGGTGTGTTTAGCCCCCCGCAGGTATACTGACGAGCCTTCGCTCAAAACACTCTGAGCTGAATTCTTTAATCTCGTTAACGTAGCTATTAATAATGATGACACTTAGGTATTTTAATGGGGATAATCAACTGATAAATCAATAGATTGTAATATATTAAAAAGGTATTTTGAATGGCTCGGATGCTTGTTTTAAGGGGTAAAACCACCTTTAATTTACTTTATGAGCTGGTTCATATGCAGATGTGAATAAGAGTCAAAATATAGAACAGATATAACATTAGACTAATTAAGGTGTAAATTAAGGGGAAATTCATGCACTCCTTAAAATCTACTCAGTTTGATAATTAAGCGTTTTTCAAATTAATTTGGGTTTTTGCCTTTTAAGAATCTTTGAAAAGCACCTTAAACTTGTAATTAATGGATCATATACCCCTTACATCGTACATCGTTTTTGAATTAAGGTGTTTTATGTGGTTTGCCTTTTGAAATTGATGGGGTTTGGTAAATTAAGGAGTAATTCATGGTATATATATATATATATATATACACAATATACACACACACTCTCACGTAAAGGTAAACCAAACAAGCAGCACAGACACATCAATTAAAACAAAACTAATCCAGAGTGAGACCTCCTCTCAGGACAGCAGCTTTGTCAGGTGTTTACCTCAGCAGGTTCGTGTCGCTGCTCGATGCCGACTTTCTGGATAATATCACCTGTATGACGTCAAAACCGGCCGGATGTTAAGCGCAGGCAGGATAAATGTTTACCTCTCCGAGAAGGTGACTGTTTCCCCAACAGGTGAGCGCTGGGCGCCATTTTGACTTGACTCACCGAGGTGGGCGGGGCTTAACCAGAGTGGGTTTTTTTTTATAAACAAACCTTTATTTACACCAAAGATGAATAGTTACAAAAACATGTTAAAAAGGTTGTAAAAACTTTGTACCAGCCAGGGAAGAAGTCCATCCATTTAAGCTCATTTTACAGATTAATTTGAAATATTTAAAGTCTTCTAGCGTTTTGTTTTTCGTGTCTTTGATTAAAGGTGCCGTATTATTTGACTTCAGCAGTAAAACAATGAAAGCAGTTCTTTTAGATTTGATGTGAAATTTACCAAGAGTGAAGAGTCACTTCTGTTCAACTAGCACATTTCCTCTGTTCAATAAGATTTTAGAGAAGATTCTGCAGAAAGGTTGTTTAAAGTCTCCACACTTGAAATGGATTTACCTAATGAGGTCACATTTACCTTCACCTGATGACCATTTGTGCATGAATCAGTCATTTCCACATAAACTATATACATAGTCCTTTTTTCAGTGTGCACTGGAATCAATAAGCTTTGTTTGTTTTTAAAGGTGAAATTAAAACGCAGGTGAAAAATTTAAATAAAAAAAAATAAAATCCAGATGGAATCTAGTGCATATCATTTTTCCCCCCTCTTCACTTTATTACCCGAGGATTTTCAGAGCTGTACATGCACCAAAAGGAGATTCTGTGAATAAACAAATGTATTTTAATTTATGAGAAGAGCATAAAAAAAAAATAAAACCCCTACATGTGAAATAAGCATTTGATAATCCTGTGCATCGTGTTGCTGCAGCCGCTTCACTGTAAAAGCTTTCTCTCTCCAGTTCTGTCGTCCGTGGACAGCCTGTGTGCCGAGCTGTTGTCCAGTGGGTGGCGTGGCTTCGACCCGTCTCCCGCGGTGACCAGGGCCGTCACCAACGTCGTGTGCACGCTGGTGTTCAGCGCCACCTATCGCCATGGCGATGCTGAGCTGCAGGAGGTGATCCGATACAATGATGGCATTGTGCAGACGATTGCCAGAGGAGGACTGGTGGACATTTACCCCTGGATGAAGGTATATTGGCCTAAACCTAGTTCTAAGCCCTGAAACAGACCTTTGAAGACATGAGGACAGGGCACAAGGTCGCCCCCCCTTTCCAAAAATGTCCTTACTGTCAATGTATGAAACTCATATTGGTCCTTATAAAACTAGAAGTACAGAGCACACAGCAACAGTCTGTCTCTGTCCCTCAGGTCTTTCCTAACAAGACTCTCAGTAAACTGAAGGAGTGTATCGCCGTCAGAGACAGACTGCTGTCACGCAAACTGGAGGAGCACAAGGTAATGTACTCTCAGACACAAGGCTTTCAATACTCACGTGGAGCTAAACATGTAGTTTGTCCTCAGGGTATTAAACTTGTCAAACAAGATATTAACAAGTCGAACAGCATATTAATCTGTCGCTCTAGATATAAAACTTGTCAAACAAGATACAAACCTGTCGAACACGATAGGTATGTCAAACAAATATTAACTTGTCGTATTTGCTGTGTAATGGCATGTGGACCCAAAAGCAGTTTATCAGGAAGCGGTATCAGGGTAAAGTAGTCGGATGACTGCAGTGTTTATTGGGTGAAGTGGTATGCAGACAGACCGGTTGGCAGACAGTTCACAAACAGGCAAACAGCAGGTAGTGGTGGAAGCAGGGAAGTGAGTCTAAGGTGGCAGATCAGTTCAAATAGGGAGCAGGCAAAGTACAAAAGCCAGCCAATCCAACCAAGGTCCAAGGGAGACAAATAATCCAATAAACAGAACTCACGGTAAACTGCCGGGGAATTGGGCACTGGAACCAGGTGCAACAAAAGTTCAAACCAAACGGCAAAACTCACAAGACAGGCCCAACAACTCCAGGCAGGAATCACTCAGCAGGAACAACGATGATCCAACACTGAACAAAGAAGAGACCCAGACTAAATACCCTCGGGGAGGTGAGACAACGAGACACAGGTGCAAACAATCAAGGAAGGGCCAACAATCAAAACTGGAGGGAAAACAAAGACAGGAAGTAAAAACCACAAGAAACACCAGGGAAGGAACACACTACAAAATAAAACAGGAAGTGACAACACCTAAACTACCACACTTGTTTAACAAGATGTTTATTTGTTGAGCAAGTAGTTAGCTTGCCAAACAAGATATTAACATGTCCAACAAATGAACATGTCAAACAAGATGTCAACTTAAACAAGACATTAAGATGTCAAACAAGACAGTGACTTGTCGAGCAAGATAAAAAAAACGTCATCTTTTGCAGAAGAAATCTGTGAACACATTATGAAAACAGACCTAAAATCGTAGGAAGGACTCATGTTTATAAAACCTCCAAACCAGTAAGATAAACTCGTCATAGAAATCTGCACCCCTTCTGTGACCCGTATCCAGGCATCGCTGAGTGACGGTGACCCCCGTGACCTTCTGGATGCCTTGCTAAAGGGCAAGATGGACAGCGGGCAGGGTCAAAAGTCATCCGGGTCGGAGGATGAGAGGATAACAGATGACCATGTCCTGATGACAGCAGCTGAGGCTTTTGGAGCTGGAGTGGAGACGACGTCCACCACACTGCTCTGGATCCTGGCCTATCTGCTGCACCACCCGGAGGTACAGTTATGAAACTACCACTGGTCATATTTCCACCACTATTAATGCTAGTACTAACCATGGGGGCGTGAAAATACTGTTTTGGGTCACCAGTTACCAGCTACTCTGAATTTCTAGCAGCCAAAACTGTTTTTTTTTAAGTAAACTACATTATACCGTTAAGTGACTGCATCTATTTTAACATATAATTAGTTAATATATAAATACATGTCAGGTAATTTCACTGGTATTCCAAAACTATAATGTAAATGTACTGCTATTATAAACGTGAGAGACAGAAAGATAGAGACAGAACCGCAATTTATTTTACTTATTTGCCATTTTAATGTCCTTTTTCCTCTCTCTCCTTTTCATTCTTTAATATAACCATCCTTTTCCTCATCCATCTCTGTCTCTCTCAAAAGGCAGTGCTCATGGGAAATGTAGGACAAAGAGAATTGAGGCTTAACCCCACATCAGATACATTTTGTATTATTTAGAATTTGATTAAGGACCCGACACAGTTCAATTTTGCAGGCCAAAGTTAATAAACATCCTTACATGATGTGTAAATGATATGTTGTAGAATTACACCAGGACACACGACTACATGTTGGTTTGCTACCAAAATACAGCACATTGCATTAACTAAAGAAAAATAATTGTTATAAATGTTCGCGATCATGACTTCCGTACTGTAAAATTCTAACTTAGCATTTCAGATTTCATAATTATCACCTGTTGCATAATTACAAGCAATGTATCTCATAATTCAAAACAAAATATCTTGTGATTATGAGACGAGAATAACTGTGAGGACACGTCTCCAATTTTTTTTTCTTTGGTGATTTCAATGCACTTCCGTAGTTCTTGATTATAAACAATCATCGTGGCATGTGGGTGGCCTCTGTGCCCCGCCCCCTCTAGGTACAGGAGCGCGTGCAGAAGGAGCTGGACGAGCACGTGGGCAGCGAGCGAGCGGTGTGTGTGTCGGACCGCGGCCGGCTGCCGTACCTGGACTGTGTCATCAACGAGGGTATGAGGATCCGACCGGTCAGCCCCGTGCTGATCCCACACACCGCCATGACTGACAGCAGGTAGGCCTACACTTAAATACTGAAGCAATTAATCGATTAATCGACAAAAAATTAATCAGCAACTATTTTGATAATCGATTAATTGTTTTGTCATTGTCGTTTTTCAAACAAAAATAACAAACATTTCACGGTTACAGCTTTTCAAACACGAGGGTTTGATCATCATCAGGGTCATAATATTATAGAGAAGCGAATACCTTTGGGTTTGGGACTATTGGTCGGATAAAACAAGCAGTGGCATCGAGAAAATAACTGACAGACTTATCAATAATGAAAATAATCAGTAGCTGCATCCCTGTTAAATACATATACACATGCTCTCTCTTGTAGTATTGGAGGTCACTCTGTCGGTCGTGGGACTCGTGTTTTGGTCAACATGTGGTCGATTCACCACGACCCCCAACACTGGAACCAACCTGACCTGTTCAACCCAGGTAAAACAAACACAACCACCTTGTCAGAAACATCTTCGACTTTTAAAAGGGCACCTGAACATACCGCCTCCCTGTTTTCCCGCCTCTCCAGATCGTTTCCTTGACGACCAGGGCCAGCGGTTCACACCCTCCTGCTTCCTGCCGTTCGGGGCGGGACCGCGAGTCTGCGTTGGTGAATCGTTGGCCAGGCTGGAGCTCTTTCTCTTCCTGTCCTCTCTGCTCCAGCGAATGAGCTTCACGCTGCCGGACGGGGCTCCCCCGCCTAACCTGCAGGGGCGGCTGGGTGTGGTCTTGCAGCCGTTACCTTATAAGGTCATTGTCACTCCGAGGGCAGGGTGGGAGGGCGGGGCAAAATGAAAGAGGGAGGGGTTGATAGCTGAATGGCAGGAGAAAGAAACATAAAACTAAATTTTGTTGCGTCGCTAAAATTTTACATTAGTAAACATTAAAATCCTCTCCAAAAATGACAATATTGTCAACATCTCCGCTCCTAGAGTTAGCTAACAGCTCCACATAGCAGCCTTTTCCAAAACAAATGACATGAACATAAACTGGTTGTTTACAGCTATTAAAACATTAAAAATGACCATGAAAATACTGCACACTAGAACATTACACTAGTCCCAAAATGAAATACTGTTACTCACAAGTCTTGCTAAAATGGGTACTTTCAAAAGAGCTTAATGTTTTAGGAATATTTTAAGTGAAGGTAAAATACGTAGCTAATTTTGTCAAGGATACTTAGACAAGGTTAGTTAAATGTTCCATAAAATCTTTCCCATTCAGTGTAAAAATAAGAGAGGAGATGAAGAGCTAATTAGTGGAGTAAATGTTTATTGGGACTATTGCATGAGATAATCCTCACAAATTAACAAACACATTGTAAATCTTAACAACTTGATAACAATAAAAAGCTAATGCTAGGCTAACCCGTGACTGCACTGCTCAAACGTCACCATTTTGCAGCTTCAGGCTAATGCCATGCTAGCTAATTTTAAAACATACAATTAACGTGTAGGTAGAGATAATATGCGAGTTGTTAAATCGACAGTGGAATATAATTAAACTGAGTTTAAACTGAGCTCTCCTAAATGGGTATCTAGATTTCTAGAAATAAACATTTCCAATTAAAAATGAATTATGATTGTTTTGACTGAGAGCTGAAGTGTAACCCAGGTGGAGTGTAATTTGAGATTATTACTGTTTTTTTAATCAATAAATAATGATTCATCTCCAGTATGGTGATGGCGTTTTGTTTTCATTATCAGTACCAGTTGGATGAATGTGGTTCTGCTGTATGAACGGACACAGACGTGGTAGATTTGACAGTTTTATTCAGTATATCTTCACACATTTTTAGAACAGGCTGGTTTAGTTAGATCACACACATACATCCACACATACACACTCACTATTAATTTAGTAATACTAATAATTAGCATTGTTATCATCATAATATTAAGGGATTTTAAAGACTAATCTCTTCTCTGCTTCCTTCGACTCCTCCGACAGAAACCTCATGCAAACAGAAAGGAGAGAAGAGATAACAAGATAAAAAACGTTCTTTAGACTGAGGGAGGGGCTCCTACAATAGAAGGAACATACTGACGTTTTCGTAAATTAAATAACTTTGCCAAACACCACAGGTGAAGCTGCTTCCAATCTCTTCATGGAACAAGTGAAAGTTGATCAAAGAGCCAAAATGGTAAACATTTAATGAGGCCAGAGTTGTCTAAAACTTTGACTGAGTTCACATTTCAGGGTCAGCGCTGCATTCTGATTAGGACTCTGAATGAGGATTGGCTACCCATAGTAGACTAATGTGCCATATCTAAAGCAGCCGGGCGTTACCGCTATCCTAGGGAATCTCAAAAAAACGTATGTTCTTTAAGCTTCAGGTGAAGAACTTCGCCTCGCATATACACGATGACCATCAAAATGATAAATTCACCCCATAGCTACTCAAACTACTGCTACAAAAAATCTATCAAGTCTCTTTAAACAACTCCTGGAGCAGGATCTCATGATGGATTTCCATTTTTAACCTGGACACCTGCACCGTGATGCACCATTAGCAACCGTGACGTATTTCCACATGACATGAAAAGTGTTGCTTGCAATGAGTACCTGATACCTTCCCCTCTTTATCTACCCAGGTCCCTTGTGACTATATCTTTTTTCTTCCATCTGTCCCCAGCAATTTGTAAAACTGTTCTGATAATCAAATTGTGGAAAAATGTCCAAATCTAGACTTAGACCAATTTTTATTGCAATGAATAGTCAGTTACTGACCTTGGTGACTAAATCAGCATTTCCTGCAGCTGCTTCACAGTAAAACAGTTTATCAACGGGAAGCAGGTATCAAGCTGAGTAGACAGGAAAATAATATTAATTTGGGGATGATCTATTCCTTTATATGTCTTAGTTACCACAGACTTAAGGTGGGGATATACATTAGGACTGTCGAGGCGATTATTAATCTGATTTTGGCGTGGCGACTGATGGGACCCATTTGGACCGGGTCTGTTCCAGTCTGGTTCAGTTGGTGTATTTTTTTAGCTTTTTTTTGCAGCTTGCTTAACCTTTATTTTTAAAAGTAATGGGAGGACTTATCCAAAGTTTAAAAATTAAAAGCAGTCAATTATAGCTTTTAAACAATCATACTGGAGTCAATTCGTTTGTTAAAACCAAATCTGACCTGTCAATGTGAATTCAGTCAGTGTGAAACTCTTCTATCAGAGAGGACTATGTTTTAATGTTTTCGTCCACCGACATTTGATGAAAAACTAGTCCTTGTTGAACTCAACGGATTTCTCAACAAAAAGATAAAGATGAGGTTTCCAAAAGTTAGGCCAGCCCTAACATCAGTACAGGGAGATCGTCAAAGCTGTCATTTGGTTGAATACTTTACCCCTAAATGCCTCACAGCACCAGGAGTGTTGACATCTTGAGTGTCAGGAACTTCAGGAATTGAAGCCCGAATCCTGGTATTGCTGGTGCTTTGCTGTAGCCATTGAGCAACGTGGAAACTAACAATGTTGGAAATGGTTCTTTCTCTGTTCACAAGTGTCTTCATCAATCTGGTTTTACTTTAAAAATTATTGAAGGTGGAAATTATTTCCACCAAAACAACACCAAGATGCCCACCATTCAGTCTGTTTACACCCTTCCAAACAATGTCAACACTCTTCTGGAATTGTGAGGAAATTTGGATAAAATCCTCAATGAAATGGCAGATGTCACACCATCACCAACTGTGTTTCCCTTTACAAGGCTGATCTCAGAGCTGCAAAGCCTTTGGGAACCTGAGCTACAGACAGATTTTAGACAACATTTCTCCAGTCACTCTTGTCGAAAGTCCACACGCACACAGAGCGAGAACAGCTCTATCTAATGCTAAGTAGGAACAGTTGTCAAGTAGAAATGGCACTCTGTAGCCATGGAGATATATAACCTTATTAGTTCAGGTAAACAGAAAACACCATCAACCACAACATCAACGGCTCGGTATCGCCCTTTAGCTTTCTCAAGGAGGTCCTTCAGCCTCCACGAGCTCTTAAGCCTCAGTCCACAGGCGCAAATTTGGCCTGGATTCAATTTAATCAAACAAGGTGTCGTTTCTGACCTCAGTCCGAGACTAATCAAAGACCCCATCAGAGAATCTGCTTGAGTTCTGCGAAGTCTACATCTGCTCAAAACCAGATTCATATATCGATGAATTTAGCCACAAAGGTTTAAAAAACAAAAGATCATATCATTAACCATCCATGTATGAATCCAATCTTGTGCACATTGGTTTCCAAACTGACTACCAAGACTTCTGGCAGTCCAGAAAATATTCAGCTGTCAATGAGAGTTTGACATAGAAACTGTCCATTCTGTTGCTGCCACTGTAGTCAAGTCATGTCCTTTCCATGGCAGGACATTGCTTTTGTCATAATGAGGTCCAACATAGCTTTGTCCTTCATGGGCATCTGTATACCTCTGTCAGCAAAGTTTTAGCCATCATCCTTTGCAACAAATGAGTAGCGAAGTACGTGAAGTCCGCGTTGTAATGCAGCATGGACACAGGGTTTAAGGATCCGTCAACCAGACTCAAGATCTTTCCATCGGAGAAGGCTGAATTAATGATATCCGTGACTGAGACAATCGTCAGGTGACCAGTTCTCTGCACCACAGTTACACAGGAACCTGAAAGCATCACTTTCCTAAAGGACTGTATTGACTAAAGCTGTCTTTACTTTCAAAGACGATATGTGAATATTCCCACTTTGAAGAGTTCTGGTTCAAGCAAGCCGTCAGCTGGTACAATCTGATGACGTCACTGCACACTCTTTATCTCATTGGTTAAATGTCAGACTTTACTCTCTGGTGTCTTTTCCAACACACTCTGACTTCTGGTTTGGAGCAACACACATTTGTGAAACTTTCTAATACAGCTTACATTAAGAGCTGTAAAAAAACAAGTGCACTTTGTGGGAGCAGGTGTAAGAAAATGTGACAAAAAAGATGTAAGAGATGTCTCACTTTTACACTCCAACAGTCTTCTATCTGCTACAACTATGTGGTATATTTCTTGTTGAAACAGGATTTTGGAAAGGCAGTTGATGGAATTAATAAATATCTTTTCATATAAAAGTACAACAAAACATCTGTGAATGTATTGTTAAACAGGTGATTATCATGACATGGACAAAGATAGATGACACAGCTTTTTTTGTTTCATTCATTTTGACTTGATGTTTCTACACTGACACAACAAAAAAGTATTACAAATGTGTGATGCCATACCTCCGTGAAGTGTGTTCGAAATTACAAACTTCTTACAAACTGCACCAGCCCTTGCAATCATTACACTGCTGGTTTTTGGGTGAAAATCTCACATCTCCAAGATGTTGTCCAAAAAACCTTTGTTTTCCTTCTGACCCTGATACATTTTTAGTTTGTCCAGAGGGTTTTAGAAAGATTTTCATCTTCCAAATGTGCGTAGAAATTGCCCAAACCAGTGTGGAGCCATAGACTGTATAAAAGAATTGGACGTAACCACCGTGACATCTCCCCTTGGTTTCCATTTTAAAGCCTCAAGATTGGCATTTTGGCTGTCGCCATCTTGTTTTTTTGGGGCCAGAAGTGACCACATTTGGACGAGAGGGTGGTGCTGGGGAGGGATACACATTGCTATGCCTCTATCCTGATTGACTGGTCGCCGTCGTAGTGACTTGTCATAAGGTACCTATGCCCTAAAGCCTACCTACTTTATCGTCTATTTTACTCTAAATGGGACATAATTTACGAAATGAACATCATGCTGTATTGAAGAAGACTTGGAACTAGCGATTGAGACCATAAAGTCATTAGGAAACTGCTTACTGTGAGAAGTAGGGTCTTTTTCTCAAAGACTTCTATACAATCAGACTTCTTTTTGCAACCAGTGGAGTCGCCCCCTGCTGGTCATTAAAAAGAATGTAGGGCGTAAGGCACTTCCGCATTGGCTTCACTTGTCAAACCTGGAGGCTACGTCCACTTCTTTTATACAGTCTATGTGTGGAGCGTGTAATATTTCAATCAAAACACAAACATGACAGTCACCTAAAGTGGATGCTCCTATGCATTGCTTTGCTATCAACGCTTTCTGAAGCAGTTGTCCTGTATTTTTTTTGGGGTGGTATCTACACACAGACTCTTGCTGATGAAAAATATTGCTCTTCACTAATTTCAGATTCTAAGGTGATTTGAAATACACCAGCATGTACTACACAAATGTTACTAACTCTCTGTCATTGACAAAATATACTCTACTTTAATGTCTTTCTGTCACAAAATATCAGTATCGACACATCTATCAATCTGACAGTGTATGAAACATCAATATGTTACAACAACAGCCTAAACAGCCAATTCAGGATTCAAGTTACTGTCATGTTAAGGCCCTGAAATAGCTTGACTTTCTTGAATTTTAGTCCCTCAAATGATCAATTTATAAATCAGTAGAATTAACGGTTCTAAATAATAAAAAAGGGCCAGGTGTTTATGAATGGAGAGATGCACAAAGTCGATGTATTGTTGCATCTGACCTCAAATTCAGAGAAAGAGACAATGATGAAAAAGACGGGAATGATGTGTTCCCGTCTCTGTTCTGTTTGGTGCTTTGTTTCTGTCTAAAAGTGCCCATTGTTTATTCCTATTTATGCAAAAGCTTCTCTGCTGAAAGGCTGACGCACAGAAAAAAGAACTGATCTACCAACCCTAAAACCTTCCATACAGGATCAAGTTGCCACGAACACATCAAATATGAAAAACCATCTCTCCCATTTCATAAACTACCCACCTAATTCCACTCTCCTGACAGACTTCTTCATTAAAACGTCTCCTCTAATGAATGAATCAGTCTTCCCTCTGTCAGTCAGAGTGAATCATCCTCCTACATCAGTCTCTCTTCAATTCCAAAACAGTCAATTTGTCCCCGGCACGTTTCCAAACCTCCGTCATCACCCAAGACAAGTGAGGTGTCTTCTGCTAAATGTTCAACTATTTAAAGTCGTTTTCTTGTTGGTGACAGACAGACGTAAGAAAGAAAATGCCATTTCTGTCAGGGGAATAATACACACTCTGGCGACCATGTTTCATGTGGGATGGAAGGTAGCAAAGGGAAAGATTCCCATGTTTTCAAATCGCGAGCGTTAACGTCATTGGACCACTCAAGACGGTTGTATTATTGCAGAACTGGTCTTGTGAGGGTTAAAAAAATACTGTGGATGGACATATTGCATTATACCCATTAAATTAGCCTTTAATTACCTTTAACAATGTTTTTAGTTGATGTGAGGGTTAAACATTAAGTGTGTATGTGTAAAATTGGTGGAGTGCTCCTTTAAAATAACCTTGCAATTGTTTCACGAGGAAGGAAGTGAATTCAACATGTTTGCCAGGCCTCAAAGATGTATGTGTTTTGGTGAGAAACACTGAATGTAACTCTATAGGGTGACTGACTTTTCATAAGCGCCAACTCAGTATTTTGGAGACTTGCGCTAAAGATAAGACAGTTAACATTGTCATCTTAACCTCCACAAACACATTTACCTTGTTAGATTGTTCACTCTGACTGAGGACATTACTGAATGGATCTACAGACACATCACAACAAGCTGCTTCAGCTAGCTCTCCGTTCATAATCACTGGTTAAAATTTAGACATCCAAATATTTTTTGCGTAAACTGTAAAACGTCTGTTGGGATCAAAATGGGGAGCAGGTGTCCTATTTTTTTCTTGACATTTTACAAATTGTTCTGTAGTACGGTAGTTGTTAAATTTTATCAACCCTGGAAGCAATCTGAGTATATGCCTCTCCTCTTATTAAAACACACCAGTACTCACCATGCAGACCTTCCGAACCACGGCTGGCTCAAATTCCAACTCAGCTGAAGAAACCATAAAGAGCTAATGCTTCCTGTTGAATTTCTTCCTATCAAACATCCAACACCTATGCTGGTCTGACTAACAGATGCTGAACAAGCAACATTTGTTAATGTGATGTAACTGATTCACAATCAGAATCATCTGCGTTCAAAACCTCCACGGTAACAGAATGATCTCAAAAAACAGGTGGACGCCATCATTAACTTCCTGTTCATCCCTTGTCTGGATGACGAATGGTTTGATACACCCACTTCTGTCAATCACACTGTCTCCATGACAATGACAACTTCGCCACTGTCCTCGGATGCTGGCGTAGTGGTGGAGTTACACAGTACAAGTCCTTCCCCTGTGGTTATCTGACCCCTAGCAGGGCAGTCCACACTGTCATGGAGATCAGTGTTTCCACCTCCTTTTATATCCCTTTCCCCCCCTCCTCTTCCTCTCCTGCCATCCTCCTTCCTTTCCCCCTGCTCTTCTTCCTCATCCTCTTCCTCCTCCTCCTCCTCCTCCTCCACCCGACACCTGCACACCTCGATCCCAGAGTCACCGGTAAGTCGCCGATGTCTATACTGGCTCTCATCGGCTCCCATGTCCTCATCTTCATCATCATCGTCCTCCTCCTCCTGCTCCTCCTCTCCGTCCTCCCAGCTGGGAGGTCCTGGTTCAAAGACATCCACACAGGGGGAGAAGAGAGTCTGTTTCGGAGGGGACTGAGTAGCACGAGGTGAGGGGGAGAGGGAGGAAGCGTGGCCAGAGGAAGATCCACTTTTGTTGGACTGGTGCAGAGCAGTGAGGGGGTCCAGGAGTAAAGCTGGAGCTGGGAGGGAGGTAGAAGACAGGATTGGAGGGGAGAGGAGGGAAGGAGGAGAAGGAAGGGATGGGGGTGAGGATGGGGGTGAGGATGGGGAGAGGGCTGCAGGTGGAGACTGAGAGTGAGTGAAACAAGATTCAGACTCTATGGTTATGGCTGGGCAGGAGGAAGAGGAGGACGCAGGTGTTGGGAAGGTGAGCATTGGAGCAGGAGCGGACAGTGGACCTGACCTAGAACCAACACTAGAGTATGATCCAGATCCAGAACTAGAACTAAAACCAGCCTGGACATTCGATGGTAATGGACTGATAAGATCTGACTCTGATGATTGAGACAGGACTAGTGAAGGACCTGAATCGGCTGATACTGCAGCTGGACCTAGATACGATACAAGAACAGTAACAGCTCCTGGGTGTTGGGGCAAGCCTGACCTTGGGCTGGGAGGAATCCGGGCTAGACCTGACCCAGGTGACAGTTCTGGAATCTGGCAATGGACTAATGTAGGTGAAGTGAGTGCTGGATCTGTAGCTAGGGTAAGATTTGACTGTGCAGGTTTTGGAGTCAGAATGGGGTTAGGTGCACAGTCTGGGACCATGTCGGTTTTAGGTTGTGGCTTTGGCACTAGGGTAAGGTTTGTGGGTACTGGTTCTGGAGCTTGGATAAAGTGTGACGGTGCTGCATCTGGAGATTGGGTAAGGTTTGTAAGTACTGGGACTGAAGCTTGGGTAAGGTTTGAAGGTACTGAGGCTGGAGCTTGGGTAAGGTTTGTAGGTACTAGGATTGAAGCTTGGGTAAGGTTTGAAGGTACTGGAGCTGGAGCTTGGGTAAGGTTTGTAGGTACCAGGATTGAAGATTGGGTAAGGTTTGAAGGTACTTGGGCTGGAGCTTGGGTAAGGTTTGTAGGTACTAGGATTGACGCTTTGGTAAGGTTTAAAGGTACTGGGGCTGGAGCTTGGGTAAGGTTTGTAGGTACTAGGATTGAAGCTTGGGTAATGTTTGAATGCACTGGGGCTGAAGCTTGGGTAAGGTCTGTAGGTACTAGGATTGAAGCTTGGATAAGGTTCGTAGGTACTAGGATTGAAGCTTGGGTAAGGTTTGAAGGTGCCGGTATTGGCACAAGACTAGGATTTGGCTCCTGGATTGGGAGACCAGCAGAGCCAGTTATCAGGGCCAAAGTTCTTCCAACATCTGGGGACGGTACTGAGGTTGGGCTACTAGGAACATTGGCTATATCAAAGGTTCTTGTCAGATCGAGGGTATCAAGGGTTTGGGAGGCTGTAGGGCTGTCAGAAGTGCTAGTTGTTGGGGTAGAAGGGCCTGATATTGAGGTGATTTTCGGGGGAGGGGTAGTTTCGGGGCCCTCAGCTGGGCCATCAATGCTTATTATTTGGATAGAGGGGAGTGTTGTGTCAACACTTGGACTAGGGAGTGTACTTGAGCTACAGGTGCTGACTATTGGGGTACAGGGTGCTAGGTTGAGCTGTTGCTTTATGGGAGATGTAGTTACAACAGAAAGAGCCACCTCAGAACTGGGGGAGGGCAGAGAGTGAGGGGAGGCCGCCCTGGTAACAACTGCCACAGTAACAGTCTGGTTGGGAACTGATGAGTCCGTGGCAATGGGTTCCTGTGCTCTGGCAGCATCTTCATCACCGATGTCAATGGCCACTGTGGCAACCATCCTCTCAGAAGCAAATCTTGTCTCATTTACCTCCAAACAGGTTGCCGCGGCAGCGATGGTCTCCATTGTGACATCAAGAGTGAGGGGAGCAGCCTCGCTGGGTGTGGTGGCATGGCTTGTATCAGTCTCATATGTGACGGGTGCCGATAGGGAGGAGCTACATGGAGAGGAGGGGCAGCAGGAGTCACAGGAACAACTGGAGCTACAGAAAACATACACAATTATTATTCATCTAAATTTATCAAAACATGAGAAAACGAATTTCTTCTTACTGTTCACAGAGTTTGTAGTGCATCTCATCCTACAACCAAAACAATGTTTATTTATAATTATGTAATTAATGTTCAGCTCATTTCAAAGAAGCTTGCTGTCATCGATTTGAGGAATTAGTTATTTTAATAGTAGTATCTTATTATGTAGTAATAAAAAATGGTAGCCACAGTAGTTGCGACAATAATAGTAGTCTGGTATTACCAGTAGTCTTACCAGTAGTAGTAGCAGAAGTACTAATAGTATTGTAGCAATACCAGTAGTCTCAGTAGTACAATTGGTAATCATATCAAAAGTAGAAGCAGTAGTAGTGGTAGTTTTGATAGTAAAAAATGCAGTAGTAGTAGCCTCAGTAGTGCCACTACCTCTTTTCATCTTACCAGTCCAGTTATTAGTATTGCAGTGCCAGTGTCACTAGTAGCACTATCAGTAGTGTTACTTGATATTAGAAAGGTCATCACTGATACCTGTACTCCGAGTAGTAGGGTTATCAGTATTCACAGCAGTATTACTTGTATTCCCAGGATTCCAAATAGTGTATTTTGAGTATTCCCAGTAGTGTTACCAGCATTCCCTGTAATGTTATCAGTATTTCCCAAAATGCTAACATTCTTTCCAGAATTTCAAGTACTACTGCTTCTTTTCCCGTTGTGTTCCCAGTAGTAGTTGTAGTAACATTACCATCAGTACTCCCAATACCATCAGCAGCGTTGTTACCTATTGTCGGAGCTGAGGGAGGAGGGACCATCGCTGAGCGGCCGGTGCAGCAGCGGGCCGTGCTGTGTGAGCAGGTGGGGGTCGGCGGTGCGGGGGGGCTGCGGGTAACGTGGGGCGGTGAACACGGAGCTGTAGGGAGGAGGAGGGGTGGTGGGTTGAGCCGCGACCTCCTCATAGGACGGCAGCTTCAGAGATGCCAGGAAACCTAAAAACAGAAGAGGCGAGCAAGGTTAGAGCAAAGTAGTTGCTATCTGCTAGCTTGAAACTCCTGTTTTTGGATGATTCTTTTAAACCTAAAATAACAGATTTTTTGGCCACTTGAGGGCAGGGGAAACAAGCTGTGAACACAATGTTTTGCCCCATATCAACCTTTTAAGTTGATATGGCTAACTTGTTAGCAAACAGTTGCTTATTTACACATCCAGCAGTTACAGAGCAACATGATCATTCATTTGGAGACGTCTTTCTGGCCACCTGATGAAGATTTTAGCTCTGTTTTTGGTCTCTACCAACTCCTGAGGGAAATATCTGGTTCCTTAGCTGCTAAATGCTCCACTATGTTCGACAGCTAGTCTGTAAAGGAGCCAGTAAACTCTGTCAGAAGTGCCCACACCTTTCTGATGTCGGCTAAGGGGTGGCACTTTGTCCAACCATTTCTGTAACTTTCCAAAACTGACGATCCGACATTCATCCCCACTTTAAGGGGTGATTGGACAACACGTACAAGTATACCCCAGCCTTAATTGTGTCTGTCTGCTGTTTGCTGGCAGACAAGCTGAGCAGGTAGTGTACAGGGGATTTTTACAGCTTTTTCTCTGAAAACGACGCTATGGTGAGAGTGAACCAGAACAGTAAAGTTGTGGGTTGGACAGATAAACGATGAGCTGAAACTCACTATAGAGCTCCGTAAAGGCGAAGGGAGCTGCAGATTCAGCTGATAATTCTCTGTAGGTTCATTACTACGAGTGATTGTCACATTGTTTTCACATTGTCACTTCATACATTGTTATTATAAAAATATCCATTACAGCTGCTTTAAAGTATTTTTCGGGGATTTTGCCTTTATTAGATAATAGTCAGTAGAGAGGTGGGGCAGCTGTGGCTCAGGTGGCGAGTCGTCTACGTGTTGGTGGTTTGATCCCCACCTCCTCCTGTCCACCTGTCGAAGTGTCCTTGGACAAGACACTGAACCCTGGGTTGCTCCCCAGTCACTGGGGATGCACAAGCCAGTGCATTCCTAATTGCCAGTCACAAGACCGGATAAATGGGGAAGGCTGCGTCAGGAAGGGCATAAAAAAAGCCTATGCCAAATCAAATATGCGGATCATCAGATCTCCATGCCGGATTGGGCGGGGCCCGGTTTACCAGCAAGATGGAAACAGATGATCCGCTGTGGCGACCTCTAAGGGGAGCAGCCGAAAGAAGAAGAAGTAAGTAGAGAGGTGACAGAAAATTAGATGATAAAAATGGGGTAAGACAAAGGTTTTGGACAAAAGTCTCCAATTTTTTGTTGTATATAAGATATGAAATCTAATATAATAAATATAATAAATGATTTATAATAATTTCCCAGATGATTTAAATATTTAGGGGAATTCCCCTTTAAGACTTAAGCTGAGCTCTATACTTCCACTGGCTAACAGAACAACTGGCTGTATTATGTGGATGATGTTTTTAATCCGTCCACAAGGAAAATCTATTTCAGGAACGCAGAATATGAGATTTTTTTTTAAATCATCAAATAATGAGTTGAGAAAAACTAAAATAAAAATGGTAATTTAAACAATGCAGTTGTAAGTCATCTTCAGCAAAATTCCTCCTGAGTAAAAAAACTTGTACAGGTAAAACTGTTGCAGGACATGAAATGAAAATCAGCAGAATTCCCCTTTAAGGCAAACTCTACTGGCCTCCGAGCTGTAAATTTCCACACAGTCGTTGTGGTGACAGATTAAAAAAGCGGCACTTCACTTGACAGCTGTCAATCACACACAGATACACAAAAACAAAACAAGAATTGGTTTAATTGTCTTGATGTTGAGAGTTAAATTTAAAGGCAACTCTCAGACAGACAGACAGACAGTTGTCTTACTGAGATCCAGCATGGAGGAGGGGTAGGAGTTGGCTCCATGGTAGGCTAGCAGGCTGATCTCTCTCTGTCTCTGCTGCTGCTGAACTCTCAGTTTGGCTCGACGGTGTCGGTACGCACAGCAGCAGCTGAACAGGATGAGGACAGTCCACAGCAGCCAGAACCCTGAACACAATATTACAGTGTTATTAAGACAAAAACACTACTCAAACTGGAACTGCTATAGAAACATCTGTAGGTCCAGGGCATTTTAGTCTTCATCTAATTTCCTTCAGATTCCAAATCACACAGCATCTTTCTAGAGCCTCTAAACAAAGGAAAGTCTAAACAGGTGGGTCCTGAACTGCTTTATTAGGCCTGATTAGGCCCTTCTCAGGTGGTTGATCAACATCTCCCTTACTCTCTTATTTGACCTGTAAAAGGATACGTCTGGTGATATTTTTATTCTTGTCAACAATGTGCAGATCAAAACCAGCACTGAATAATTCTACTAACAAGTATTGTGTGTGAATCTAAAGCCTGATGTATCTTCTTCCTCTGAGCCACAGAGCTCCATTGTTGTCCAAAAACTATTAAAAACACATCAGTGAGCCGCACTGCTGCACTGGGTGACATGTTCGTTCATCACCATGAACACACACACTGTAGTTTATTCTGACTCACACACACACACCGTCCTGCTGCCCCAAACACTCACTACAGCACCACATGTGGATTCATCCGCCGCTGAAAATAGTCCCCAACAATTGCACTATTTCCTCCTGTTAGTTTATTAAAAACTACAGCGAGCAGCTGTTTTAGGAAATTACTGAGCCTTTTTTAAAATAAACTATATATTTGTGAAGTGTTTCTAAAGATTTACGTCTTCAGTAGGAACCAGTGGGCTTGGAGCTGAGAGCCACAGACAGGAAGTCAGACAAGATTGAGAGTCGCTCTAACATGCTGTTGGTTTGAGTAGAAAAATACAAAATAACACCAGACTGATCCTTTAAGGCAGGACAACGTTCACCTTTATCATTCTTACTGGCATGTTGTGTTTGGTGACCTCATGTAGTTCCCAGCATAACTCTGCTCAACGCTTCAGTAAACCACTGGTGATACACTACAGGTAGTAGTAACAGGTAGTAGTAACTTTGATAATTTAATGTTGAGCCAATGTAAAATTGTCAAAATGGGTGTAAAGTGGGACCTGTTAGTACACCTGGCCAACATTGCCCAACACTCAGAGCTGCAGTGTGACATATATGTCGCACGTGCTACAAAAAAAATTGGTCTGTGCGATGAATGAAATTATCGCAGTAGCATCCGTGCGATACAGCTTTGCAATGCATGACCACCTTGCACCACCTTAATTAATCACTGATTTAATGCACCACCCTGCGAGCACGCTAAGTAACCTTGTGTGATGCACCCAGTTTTAATTTAGTGGCGTGTAGTGCTTACATTATAACTAAGCTAAGGCTGAACTTACGACAACCTGCTCCTGAGAAGCATTTTTGGTATTTCAGTTGAAAAGTGCTTCAGTGCTTCACAACTACTACAGAACCTCATAGTGCTATTATAACATCAACTGATGCTGCTATTACTTCTACTGTTGCTACTAACTACTAATGAAGGATCTAATAATAGTGAAAATGACAAGATGAAGCACCAGAATAAAAGAAAGACAAAATGATGCTTCCTGTTGCATTAAATAGTATCACATATACCCAACAAGAGTCCCAAATGAACTCTTGTTAACCACACTACCAGGAAACCGTTGTACTACAGTACTACCAGCCCACAGGACAGTACAACCAACTTACACCAGAGTTCGTAGTAGTAGGTGCAGCAGCCGGTCTCTCCGCAGCAGTGTCCCGTCTCACACAGGTATCCTCCGTTAGCGTTGGCCCCGGGGCAGTACCGCGGTCTCCCCAGCAGGGGCAGGCTGCCACCGGAGTGGTACTCCATCGCACCCCTGCTCTGGTCGGGCCTAGACCCACGCCACCGCTACCTGCTCACCGCTAGACACTAGCAGCTAACAAGTCGTTAGCTGTCAAACACGTGACCCTTGTCTGAGTCCAACTACATTTTTTAGGTAATTTATTTTCTAACTGAATTTTAAGAAGGTGTGTGTTTGGTTGCTGTGCTAGCTGCTAACTGCAGGTAGCTTCAAAATTAAGCTAATCTACATTTTCAAAGTAGGCGAAATACTTGTTTTGTCTGTGCTGCAGCTGAAAGGATTTCACAGTGAAGCAGCTGCTAGCCTGGCAGTTTCAATGTCGTTTTTCTCACAACGAACTACTGAGCTCATCACCTAGCAAGATTGCGTGCAGGGGTGTACGATTCAGGGGCCACGAATTTGAAGCATTGCGCCCCTAGAAACCCCTGAAACACCCACGCTAATGAGCTACGGTTGTCATTCCAGGTCCGTAAACACCAAAATGCATTAATACACAATTCAAAGTGTCTTCAAAGCTGCTATACGAAGGTTAACAGAGCTGTTATCCCTGCTGCTTCAGAGGTCACCTGCAGCCTCTCTGATTAAAACCACTCTGATGTTTCACTGCACCTCTGCTAGCAAACACAGGTCAGAATACTGACTACTGCAACTAAATACTACGAGTACTGCAGCTGTAGCAGTGTACCAGCTGGTGGAGCGAGACAGGATGACAGCCAATGGGAGGTCCTGAAGTGAAAAGAGAGAGAGAGAGAGAGAGAGAGAGAGAAAAAAGACAATAGTTTATTGATAAACAGCACGACAGTACGTCAGACACACACACAGCTGAAATGTCCACTACTACTGGCCTATTTGATATTCTTCACTGCACCAGCTCAAACCACAAGCCGACACAATGCTCCCTCTCTCTCCATGTCACACACACACGTTTGTACTTCTATACTTTTGAGGACCATCACTGACATAATGCATTCCCTGGCCCCTAACCTTAAAGGATGGGTTTTGTCTTAAAAGGATACTCTCATGCCCATATGTACATTGAAAACACTGTTGGTCGGGCTAATCATTCATACTGTCCATACTGGCAGCAAAGAGATCCCTTTCTAGAGCAATTTCAGTGTAAGTGATGGGGGACAAAATCCACAGTCCTCATCCTAAAGTGCAGCTGTAGTTAATATGAGGCTTCAGTAGTCTGACTTAGTACCAAAATTCTTATTACTTTCCCTCCGCCACAGCTGAGCAAGGAAACCCTGTCTGTGAAAACATGAAAGTACTAAAAAGACTCTGGAAGATACCGATTTAATCTGATGGACTCAGACTGCTTTAGACTCATATTAGCTTCAGGTGAACAAACAGCTGCTTATTTCCACATCCGGCAGTTACGGAGCAACATGATCCTTCATTAAGAGTCGTGTTTGTGTCACCTGATGAATGTCAGTCCGGTCTTCTCTCTGTCAGCTCTGTGTTTGGTCTCCAGCAGCTCCTGAGGGAAATATCTGGCTCTTTAGCTGCTAAATGCTCCGATATGTTCACCAGCTGCTCTCTGGCTGTTTGCTGCTGAGCAGGTAGTGTACAGTGAGCTTTTCTCTGAAAACGACGATATGAGAGTGCTGAGAGTGAACCAGAACAGTAAAGTTGCAGCCAGACAGATAAACAACAAGCTGACTATAAAGCTCTGTAAAGCCGAGGGGAGCTGCAGATTCAGCTGATAATTCTCTGTAGCTTCGTTACTACCAGAGACACCTTTCACATTGTCATTTCACACATTATTATTATAAAAATATCGATTATAGCCACTTTGAGTGAACCTAATCCTAATCCTAACCTCAGCCTTTTATAGCCTCCGCTAACGTCAGAAGAAATTATTACATGTACATTTCTATGAAATATAATATCACACTGCAACGGCCACACATTTAAAGTCCAAATGAAATCACATTTAGTCGTCCCTTATTATGGTCACAAATAACGTCAATGGGGTTTTTTAAATGTATTGTTAATAGTTTTTCTATTATTAAAAGAAAAAAGGTCTTTGGGGAAATATCAGAAATGAAATGTGTTGTGTAGCAGGCTGCTGATTGGCTCAGTGTGACCGTCTGCTCTGCCTATGATACAACGCTGACATCACTGCTTTATACAAGATTTGATTGGCTCCATCCACGTAGACGGATACCAGAACGGTATTCTGTCGAATTTAAACCAAAAAATATAAAATATAAATTTCTCCCTTTCGGTTACTGATTTTTTCGCAAAGGAAACACAGGAAGTGATTTAGTAGCAGAAATGCAGAAAAACAATCATGCAGTTAAATTTCAGTTGGACTTTAACTGACGAGGCGATTATTTTAGAACATCATCTCGTAAATACATTAGTACTAACTAACTAACGATTATTTTCATTACATTACATTTTCAATTGTTTTCTCAATTAATCGATTAATTGTTTGGTCTATAAAGCATCAGGAAATAGTGAAAAACACCCATAGCAAATTGCAAATGCCCATGTTGACATATTTTGTGCAACCAACAGTTTAAAAGCGAAAAAAATTCAATTAACTTTCATTAGAATAAAAAACAGAAAATATTTACATTTGAGAAGCAGCAACAAGTGGATTTTCACTTATTAAATGAGTTAAATGATTAATTGATCTTCAAATAGTTGCAGATCATTACTCTGTCAATTGACAACTGGATTAATCGACTAATAGTTTCAGTTATAAACTACACTGGTAACAAGATTAGCTTAAAGATTTGTCTGGCTCATTTTTTTCCATACATTCACTTTGCAGGAAATTATCAGTGCCGCATATCACATGTTAGGCAAAAAGAAAACCTCCTGAGTTTTTACAAGACGGGAAAAGTCAAGACAAACAGCTAAGAGAGCTTTGGGATCGGGTTGGTTCCCGGTATCAGCAGTACAGCGGAAACAATCAGTTAATCGATTAGTAGATTGACAGAAAAATTATGTGCAACTATATCCATGGTTTTCTGCCCAAAATTCTTCAAAATAAGACGGTGTAGTCCCTCATTCGTCCAGGAATGTTCCATCGTAGAAAAGGTTTCAATCGTAGTCATTGGGACACTGTCTTCAGAATCAAGACCATGGTCAAGCCAATCACATGCTAATCAGGTACTTAACAGTGATGAGGGAGGTGCAGCCAGAAAACAATAGGCCTGATTACTGATTACTGGGCCATCTTGGAAACAAAAGAAGGTCAGTTTCAGGTGAAACTAGCTATTAACAGATACTCAGGTAGACTCCTCCCTGAGGGCGGGGCTTAAGCAACACAGAGTAGCGTAAATGTCTGAGTTCTCAGACCATTTTCACAATTGAGAATGACTTCCGGATGGGAGCCGAAACGTCTTGATTCTGAAAACAGCGTCCAGATGACTACGACTGAAACCTTTTCTACGATGTGCAACTATGTTGATAACTGATTCATTGTTTCAGTCATTTTTCAAAAATTCTCTCATTCATTCATAGCATCTCAAATGTGAGGATTTGCTGCTTTTCTTTGTCGTGTATCATTGTAAATTTAAAATCTCTGG
The DNA here is from genome assembly GCF_020085105.1 of Siniperca chuatsi. Classification (NCBI taxonomy): domain Eukaryota; kingdom Metazoa; phylum Chordata; class Actinopteri; order Centrarchiformes; family Sinipercidae; genus Siniperca; species Siniperca chuatsi. The sequence goes on from NC_058063.1 coordinate 23,126,643, forward strand.
GTTTTGGACTTTTGGTCAGACAAAAGAAGAATGTGATGGGCAGTTTTTTCACTATTTTCTGTAATTTTGTAGACTAAATTATTAATCGATTAATTGTAAAAACAATCACCAGTAGATTAATCGACAATGAAAATAATAGTTTATTGCAGCCCTAATCGGCAGACACCTTGAGTTGAGGTATTTGAATCGGTATTGGGAGAGAAAAAGTTGGATTGGTGCATCCCTATCATCGAGCTGAAGTTGGTATTGACTTGTATAATCAATAGCTTTGATCAGATGGGGTGGGGGTTGGGGGCCTGCAGTGCTTACCACCTTCAATAACCAATTTCCTGGGGGAAACCCTGAACCTTAACTCTTAAATCGAGTCTTAACCCTCAAACAGATGTCCAACACAAAGTGAGGACCGGTCCTCACTTTGCAGAAATGTCCTCATTCCCAAAGCTTTTAAAATGGTCCTCATAAGGATAGACGTACAAGAGTATACACACACACACACACACACACACACACACACACACACACACTGCTGCAGTGTCAAAGCAGAGTTCAGCTGGAAATGTTGGTGGTCTGTAAAGAGTTTCTTACAGGGCCAAGTTCTGCCTGCATGCTGCATTGCTGCACACACACGCCTTTGCAGCACGGTAAACATGATGGCTTATGGTCAGTGAACGCAACACACACACACACACACACACACACACACAAATATAACAATCAGGGGACAGGGCTACACTAGTTCACAGTTTATCATTTTAATCCCTGAATAATCTGAACATATGTGGTACTGTTTTGAAGATACTGCACTACTTAAAGTACCACATGTCATTTCTAATAGCACTTTAAAATATTCATATAGTGATTTATTATTTTGCTGCTGTGTTTAGACCTCGTGGCGTACCCAATATTATCTTAGCAGTAAATTT
>NC_058063.1:23132565-23165411 GCF_020085105.1 Siniperca chuatsi
GCCTTTTTAAGGTCATGACACAGCATCTCAATAGGATTCAGGTCAGGACTTTGACTAGGCCACTCCAAAGTCTTAATTTTGATCTTCTTCAACCATTCAGAGGTGGACTTGCTGGTGTGTTTTGGATCATTGTCCTGCTGCAGAAATGGAAATACTCACGTAAAGCACATTTGTACTTGAGTAAATGTATTTATTTACATCCCAGCACTGCAGCTCCTTGTACCAACCGTCCAGTGTTGGAGCGTCTTTAGAAATCCAAAATGTGAGGATTATCATCCTGCACACACCGACCCACAGACAATAACTTCTGATCCTATATTTTTTGTGCAGTTTCCAAACTGATGTTTGACAGCAGTAAAAAAACACATAAAATCTTTTAGACTGACATTTGACGACTTTTCCTCAAGTTACCTCAAAATGTGCAAAAATGAAAATATTTAAAAACTGTGTTCAGGTGCTACAAATGTTCGTACAGTTCAGAGACTTCCTGTCCAGGAGGTCATTGATCTGGTCTTCCAAGATGAGACTCGCTTGCTATTAGAGATTATTTTTGTTTGGTTTGTTAGTTAATGTTGAATTAATCGATATAATTAGTAGTTATGAGGATTCTTTTTACGATATAGCAGCGAGGACAGTGTTATAAATGTTATATAATAAACCCCACAGTTCCACAATGTTCTTGCCATTTTCAGTTTCAATAAAATATATTAAAATCATCATGTCTATTGTGTTTTCATGTCTTAGGTACAACAGGATGTTATATTGTGTGGGGTTTTTTAATCCAGAGATGTAGAACCTAAAAAACACTCTCCCTGCTCTCTGAAACATTAATTAAAGATTAATCACCCACTTATTATAATGCCAGATTTATATTTATACATCCTAAATAGATCTGTGCTTCAAAATGTGGTACAGACACTTGCTGTGAGGAGAGAATATGAAGATTTTCCAGAGCAGTAAAGAGATCTGGAGGATGAAAACGTCCTGAATCCGGCAGTCAGGAAAGACCACGAAGCCCAGTTTGGCCCTGAAGTGGAAACCAGTCCAAAATAAACCTGCGTAGTCTGGGTTTTCACACTGTGTCGCCCTCTGGTGGTGGCTGTGCGATTAACAGGGACTCTCTGAAGGGAACATAATAAGACTACTGCATGATACAAATAAATACAACCAAAACTACACATCATTACGTGTTTTGTTAAAAATATAAACGCAAATGGCTCAGAGGGAACTGATGTGATGACCTGCGACAGGCTCAAGCTGACAACAACCACGCAGAACAACAGAAACTCATCTTATATGAACCTTTCGAGGCAGATGGAAGCTGTTGTGCACCGACTCTAATCTGCACGCAGCAGTTAATAGTGATCACTAATAACATCCGATTATGGTTCTTTGTCGACAGACAGAATTACCTGCTTATAATTAAGAGTCTGTCCCTCAGGAAATCTTGTAAAAGTATTAAAAAGCTTTGTAGTCGCAGAAAATATTCTGTAAACTGACATTTCGGGGCTCAACAATGACAAAACTTCTTTAAGATAGTTAAAAAGACGCGAGACATAATATCGTAAATATTTTAGGCTCATACACTTAACTGCCTTTGTTCCCTATTGATGAAATTATCTTCAAACTGGCCCTAATTATATATTTCTTACAATGGCTAAATAAATACGGGCCCATTAACCTTGAACCTACTTTCAGATTGACTTCCTAAACTGGGTTATTGATCGATCGTTACTGGCAGATACTCTAAGACAAACATAAAGCCAGACGACGTGTGACATCTTTAACCAACCTAGTCATTATTACACATTCTACGCTTAGTTTTGGTGTCAATTTATGGTGTTTAGACGCCAGTTATCTGAAATACACAGCTGACTGATGGTCGTCTGTCTCGGGCCTGTAGATCCACTGAGCTGCAGCAACTTTCATCAGTCTTGTTACATGAAGATGAAATCTGAGGAATCAGCCTCTCTCATTCTTATGCTGTTGTTTTTTAAAAGTCTTTTTATGCTTTCTAACTGCACTGGAAAGCATTTTGTGCTCTTCGCTTGAAAAGTGCCACACAAATAAAATTATTATTATTGATGTTTTTCAAACACTGACAGAGGAAATTCTCTTGTGTACATTTTGATGATTGTACTTCCATATTTTTACATTTTGAATTCAGGACTTTTTTTTTCTTTTAATGAAGTATTTTACTTTATTTACTTAAGTTAAAGATCTAAATTCTTCTTCCAGCGCTGGAGATCCATCAGCAGCGCACTCCCAGAGAGGGCTGGGTTTAAAAAATAGATTTTCCAATTCAAAATCGATCTTCATTTGAATTATCCTATGCCGATTCATAAAGTCCGATATCGGCCTTTTAACAGATGCCTTTTCCCGTGGATGCGTGAAGCTTTAACACCGTTAGGGCTTGTGTCCGTATAGCCTAGCGGGTTTTTCTGGCAGAAAAGCGCTGGAGTGAAGCGCTTGTGCAGTGAGAGAGAAAAACGCTGCCGGGTTTTGTTTCTACGACAAGCGGCCTAACATTAGTTCGGTAGCTAAAAAGAGGAAAAAAAAAACACCCAGGTCAGAAAGTGGTGTTTACCCGTGTTTTTTTTCTCGATCCCGAGATGCAGCCGGTTTCCCCCGAGCTGCAGCGGGACCCCGGCCACCAGTGTTAGTTGCTCCTCTGCAGGAGAAGCTTTCTCCGGCCGCGAAGTGCAGCGAGTTGGGCTCCGCGGATCGGAAGGCGTAGCAAGGGTGCAATACCTGGGGAAACTTTACAGATATGGCTGCTTTCACGTGTTGTGCTGCTAGCTTGATGAACTCTTTATCTGAGCTAAAAAAACGGCACATAGATGCGCCGAACGTAAGACGAAGGAAGTTCACAAACAGTGCGAATAAATGTTGATACATAACCGCGCGGTATTAAAGCGTGAATAACACGCCTACAACACCTGTATACCTGAATCTGCCACTCAGGTATATAGGTTCAATCAACAGTATCAATAAGACAGTGTAGTCCCTCATTCGTCCAGGAGTGTTCTAGCGTAGAAAAGGTTTCAGTCGTAGTCGTCTGGACGCTGTTTTCAGAATCAAGACGTTTCGTCTCCCATCCGGAAGTCATTCTCAATTGTGAAGAAATGGGACGGGAATTAGAAATTTAAGCTACTCTGTGTTACATAAGCCCCGCCCTCAGGAAGGAGTCTACCTGAGTATCTGTTAATAGCTAGTTTCACCTGAAACTGACCTAATTGTTTCCAAGATGGCCCAGTAATCAATAATCAGGCCTATTGTTTTCTGGCTGCATCTACTTCATCAATGTTAAGTGCCTGATTAGCATGTGATTGGCTTGACCACGGTGTTAATACACTGTGGTAGACTTTGGGCAGATTGAATCTCAGACCACCATTTCTGTTCAAAGAGGGGTTTTCTTTTTTCACAAAAATGGCTTCCTTGACGCCCCGTTCAAACCAACTCTTCTCTCTACTTAGAATCTCCACCTCGCTGTCTTCAAATGTGTGGTTTGTAGCTTTTAGATGCAAATGCACGCCAATCACATGCTGTGTCCAGATGACTACGACTGAAACCTTTCCTATGATACAACAGTATCAATCTGTTTTTTTCTTTAACGCGGAAATAACAGCACAACATTTAGAAATGCAATACTGGATGATTAAGAGGACAATTATTTCAACCTTAAATGTTAAGCTTTTTCCTTAATATCTATATATTTATTTATAATACAATCGTCGGGGAAACACTGGGGCGTCTGAGTGGAAACATCAGCTCTGTTACAGGTGATTTAAAGGGTCAATTCTTAATGTAAACATTCATATTTTTAATAATGCACCATCAGAGGATTCCTCGTACAATTCACAGCATTAGTTCTCTCGGAATCTCTTTCATATCCAAGCAAAATTGGTGTTGTTACTGAAATATCCCTAACCGAATCGATATGGGAAATCAGTGGCGGTACCCAGCTCTCTTTTGTTGCCAAAAATGCTCGTTATTGATTCTTCCAAACCAGATCAGACTTATCACCAAACCCTTGATAACACTGAGCCTGGTTTAATGTACTTAAATGTCATTACTGCCTTCAAATCTGAAAATTACAAATTAATATTTGGGTAACACTTAGTATGTAGTCCACGTCTTTATTTTTTTCTTCTATTTAACTCGTTTGTAGCACTTCAACTCGAGGTGCCGACCTCCACTATCACCGCCGTCTGTGGGCAACAGAAGCTCTATGATAGCTACTACATATTTATATAGAGACCAGATGTATATTACTATGACCCAAGTTAGCAATAGCATTAGCTCTGATCGATCCGAACTCCATTCAGAAAACAAGCATTTTAAAAGTTGTTTGCTTGTCGTCTTGCGGACAGACCTGACAAAGCATGAATTCAGACTTTTTACAAATCGGCATCATGATGTAGTTATTTCGGCATCCTTTGATCCGTTTATTGCAATTCAATCACAGCAAAATCAGTATATTTTAGGTTCATACTGCTGTAGTGAGCCAGAAAGGGTGAATATTTGCAGGTTGTATTTACTCGCAAGTAAACATATGATGTGGCGGTCAAACTCACGCGAGTAACGCGTTTGGTGTTAACACAGCTTTGGTCAGGAACCTCTCAGTTCGTTTTTGATTTCCAGGGGGCGTTATCAACGGGCGCCGACCAAAATGCCTCTGGACGCAACTGGAAAGACCTACAACCAATCAGAGCATCGAAACGTGCTGAGCGACACATGCAAGTCGGGGCGGTTGAAACAGGTAACGCAGCAACAGAACCTGGATTCATATTTGATCAGCGCTGCCTAGTTTGACACTTTGATCTGAGTTAAGTGAGTCTGGTGCCTTGCGCTGTATCAACCAATCAGAGCAGCGAAACGTGTGACTTCAAATCTGGACTGGTGATGCTCCTCTGTCAGTCACCTTATCAAACCCGCCCCTTATTAGATAAACGGCTGTGATTGGCCCGACCGCATGCAGGACAGGTGGAAATCCTTCTGAATGGGAGGGACGGCCAGATGCATCCGCCAGAGCAAATGAAACATGAGCTCGGCAAATTCGTCTGGTTCCCAGGCTATGTTTATACAACCCTTTCTCTAAAAACGACACTATGAGAGCCGCGAGAGTGAACCAGAGCAGTAAAGTTGCAGCCGGGCAGATAAACAATGAGCTGAAAGTCACTATGAAGCTCCGTAAAGCCGAGTGGAGCTGCAGATTCAGCTGATAATCCTCTGTAGCTTCGTCGCTACCAGACACCTTTCATATTGTTAATTATAATTTATACATTGTTATTATAGAAATGTCCATTATAGCCGCTTTAAATATTCACATCATTTGGAAATATCAACCCTCTCTAATCTTTTTGGCCTTGTCGCTGTCTCAAGGACATTTCTCTTCTTTTAAAAAGAGTGCTTGTTGCTTCAGTGATCGGATCGGGATATCCCTACTTTGGATGATTAATTTCGGCAGCAGAAGTTTATAAAATGATTACGTGATATAATCACATCATCACAAAACACTTCCACTTGACAGCCGATGGGATAATATTGAATTATCGTCAATTCCTACTGTATACAAATGTACTTACTAATTATTACAAAATATTCTAAAACGGGAAAAAGTATTAAAATCAGCGACTGTGTGATGGAAGAACAACTTAACAAGTTTACAAATCAGAGCAGACGTTTGATGTTAGACACATGTTGGTCGGCATCACAGAAGAATCAAGGTTCGATCCCTAGCCCCATCAAAACGCCCCCTATCATCACGTTTCAGACAGCACAGGCTGATAAAACATGTCTTTCAGGACGTGGGTGCGTTCAGGAACGGGTCTTCTTCCCCCTGGTGGCTCCTCATGTGTGTTTTCAGACAGTGGCTCTGAGTGAAGGCTTTGTCGCAGACAGTGCACTGGTACGGTCTCTCCCCGTTGTGGGTCCTCATGTGGACCGTCAGGTGTTCTTGGCGGGAGCACGCTTTCCCACAAACCCCGCAGACAAACAGTTTGATGCCCAGGTGGCTCCTCACGTGGTTGTTCAGGTGAGATTTGTGTTTAAAGAAGCGACCGCAGTCCGAGCAGCCGTACGGCGCCTCGCCGGTGTGCACGCGCATGTGACCCTTCAGCCTCCCGTTGGATATGAAGCCTTTGCTACATATGACGCAGATGAACGGCCTCTCGTTGCTGTGTGTTTTCATGTGAGTTGTTAAACTGCCGTTTGACACAAACGTTTTGCAGCAGATGTGGCAGAGGTACGGCCGGTCTCTGGAGGTGTGGATCTTCTCGTGTGACTTCAGCGTGCCGGGAAGTTTGAAACGCTTCCCGCAAACCTCGCAGCCGTAACGCCTCTCCCCCGAGTGAGTCGTCTTGTGGCGGGTTAAAGATCGCAGATCGTAGACAGATTTACCACAAACATTGCAGTGGTACTTGTCTCTACCTGTGTGCACCTTGCTGTGAGCTCTGAGCTGCGCCTTCAGACCGAACGCTTTCGGGCAAATATCACACTTGTGTGGTTTATCTGCCACATGGACCCAACGGTGAATACTCAAGCTCGACATGTAAGTAAAGGTTTTGTGGCAAACATCACATTTAAACAGCCTGTTTCCTGTGTGTAGATTGGTGTGGGAGTTGAGGCCAGTGATGGTGAGGAAAGACTTTCCACAATTTAAACAGTCGTGAGTTTTTTGATAATTTCTAAGATGTCCCTTTAACTCGTCCACAGATACAAAATGTTCTCCGCACACTCCACAGACACACTGTGGTTCCTCCACGTGACTCCAGGAGTGTTTGATCAAACTGCCCAGTATCCTGTACCAAACTCCACAGACTTTACAGGGCGTTTTTTTTCTCCTAATCAACTTCTCTGGCACACCAGACGTTTTGGCCCCTCGTTTCCGCCTCATCTTTGACGACTGCAGCTCAGGATCGGGTTTCCAGTCGTCGTCTCCATCAAATGCGTCATCTCCATCGCTGGAGTCCACTTGGCTCTCAGCAGCATCTCCATCATCATCTTCCTCTTTGTCCATGTTCTGTTGCTGTGATGTTGAGCTGCTGGACAGAACATCCACATGTTGAACAGGGCTGCTGTGGAGGAAAAATTAAACATTACTTTGTTGTAGATATATGTAGTGTCTAAGAGTCGGCCATGCTCCCATTAATCTGGGCCAAATCTGAACATGAAATACTGCATTAGAAATTATGACAAGGTTCGCTGTAGAGTTTTTGACCTCTTGTAGCACTTTGGAGCGGTTTTGTTTCTCATGCACGAAGGGGAGAAGAAGACTTCCAGCTAGTACACATGGATGTAAACAATGTTGGGATTTAAAATACCTAAAAAAAATTCTTTCAAATGTTTTATGAGGAAGAAAATAGTTTTGGGCGGTATCAAGCTGTTACGATATACCAGAAATCCCAAAGGTATGATTTTCAATACCGTCAAAAAAAAAAACAGACGCTCCTCTTTCAATTTAATGTATATTATATTATTTGATTATAATCATTGATGCATTCATTTGTCCATCACTTTAATGTTGCAGCTGGTAAAGATGGGTGGCAGCTATAATAATATATCATATTATGATAATATTTTGGATAATTAATCTGAATCTGCAACATAACTAAAGCTGTCAGATAAACGTCGTGAAGTAAAAAGTCCAATATGTCCCTCTGAGATGTGGTGGAGTAGAAGTAGAAAGTGGCACAAAATGGAAATACTCATGTAAAGTACAAGTACCTCAAAATTGTACTTAAGTAAAGTAATTGAGTAAATGTACTTAGTTACATTCCAAGAGAAGGCGTCTTACAGAAGGCGCCACTGGGGAGACGACGTTTCCTCACACCTTCTCACAACTTGAGGCAATGACATCACATGTGACAGACTGGGGTATTTTTGTCCGTTTAAACTTAAAACGCTTACAACAGTCAAAATGTTGGTGAGAAAACTCTGAAAATAAGTATGTGTTATTTTGGTGATTTCTGATCAATACTGAGCAAAAAAAGAAAATGCTGTGCCTTCAGTAGAAATTAATGCAAGACACCGAATGTCACTGCGGACTCATCGTTTGACCGATCTGAACACCATTTGAAACGTGATAGCTGCAGTGAGTCAAACTTTTGTCACATTTGAGTGGATGTGCTGTTAAGATTTCAGCTCCGTAGGCTGATTTATTTTGATTTTTTGAAGTTTAGAATGTGAATTGTATAGAAATGTAAATTTGTTGTAATAAGTCATGCCCACTTTAAGCAATCAAATTTCTGCAAACCGAATTTTTACTAATCTAAGTAGCTGATTACAAGATATAAACTTCTTGCATTAGTGGCGCCCCCTGGAGGTGCGGCGCAACACGCTTTAAGACGTAAGCTAAGTGAAAACTGTACGTTTGTCTCAAATTTTAGGTTGATATCTCAATGCGTTCATAAGTTATTGCAAATTTTTGAAAATGAGCTATTTTGATAAAAATTGATTGACTTGTAAAATATAAACCGGAATGACGTATTGAAATTTGCTTGATAGCTTTAGATCAGCGAAGTCCGTAGATTATCCTGCCAAAGTTTCAGGACTTATAACCTAGCGGTTTCTGACGAGTTCGCAAAAGTAGTTCTTGATAATTTGACCATTTTAGAGCAGAAGACCATTGGAGCAAAGATGCGAGACATTAAAATGGTGAAAGAATTTTGACCCTAAGCCAAGCTGTTTGAGATAACTGCAGAAACGTAAAGTTTATTGATATAGCGCCACCTTGTGGTCAATGAGTGTCATTTTATGTGCTTGAGTAATGGGTGGAATTTGCAACCCACCTGCCAGTTTTGGTGACTTTTCATTTTACGGTTGTTGCTGCACGAAAACTTTTAATCGAGAAAAAGAAGAAGAACGAAAACAAAAACAATACTAATTACCTTGAGCTCAGCTTGGCTTCATCATTTTTTATCATCACAGCATCAGTGGACGAAGAATCAGTGGCGGCCTCATCGTTTCTCTGTAAAAGGTGAAGCTCCTCCTCCTCTCCTGTCTACAAGAGTTAACAAAAAAAGGCTGAAAATTAAAACTAATGCTGGTTTAATTTAAAAAGGATAACAATATACAGTGGTGTGAAAAAGTGTTTGCCCCCTTCCTGATTTCTTATTTTTTTGCATGTTTGTCAAATGTTTCAGATCATCAAACAAATTTAAATATTAGTCAAAGATAACACAAGTAAACACAAAATGCAGTTTTTAAATGAAGATTGTTATTATTAAGGGAAAACAGAATCCAAACCTACATGGCCCTGTGTGAAAAAGTGATTGCCCCCTAAACCTAATAACTGGTTGCTCCACCCTTAGCAGCAACAACTGCAATCAAGCGTTTGTGATAACTTGCAATGAGTCTTTTACAGCGCTGTGGAGGAGTTTTGGCCCACTCATCTTTGCAGAATTGTTGTAATTCAGCCACATTGGAGGGGTTTCGAGCATGAACTGCTTTTTTAAGGTCATGCCACAGCATCTCAATAGGATTCAGGTCAGGACTTTGACTAGGCCACTCCAAAGTCTTCTTTTTGTTCTTCTTCAGCCATTCAGAGGTGGACTTGCTAGTGTGTTTTGGATCATTGTCCTGCTGCAGAACCCAAGTTCGCTTCAGCTTGAGGTCACGAACAGATGGCCGGACGTTCTCCTTCAGGAGTTTTTGGTAGACGGCAGAATTCATGGTTCCATTTATCACAGCAAGTCTTCCAGGTCCTGAAGCAGCAAAACAGCCCCAGACCATCACACTACCACCACCATATTTTACTGCTGGTATGATGTTCTTTTTCTGAAATGCGGTGTTACTTTTACGCCAGGGACACACACTTTCCAAAAGGATCCACAGAGTATTTCCCCAAAAGTCTTGGGGATCATCAAGATGTTTTCTGGCAAAAATGAGACGAGCCTTAATGTTCTTTTTGCTCAGCAGTGGTTTTCGTCTTGAACTCTGCCATGCAGGACATTTTTGCCCAGTCTCTTTCTTATGGTGGAGTCATGAACACTGACCTTAACTGAGGAAAGTGAGGCCTGCAGTTCTTTGGATGTTGTTGTGGGGTCTTTTGTGACCTCTTGGATGAGTCGTCGCTGCGCTCTTGGGGTCATTTTGGTTGGCCGGCCACTCCTGGGAAGGTTCGCCACTGTTCCATGTTTTCGCCATTTGTGGATAATGGCTCTCACTGTGGTTCGCTGGAGTCCCAAAGCTTTAGAAATGGCTTTATAACCTTTTCCAGACTGATAGATCTCAATTACTTTCTTTCTCATTCGTTCCTGAATTTCTTTGGATCTCGGCATGATGTCTAGCTTTTGACGATCTTTTGGTCTACTTCACTTTGTCAGGCAGGTCCTATTTAAGTGATTTCTTGATTGAGAACAGGTGTGGCAGTAATCAGGCCTGGGTGTGGCTAGAGAAATTGAACTCAGGTGTGATAAACCACAGTTAAGTTATATTTTAATAGGAGGGGCAATCACTTTTTCACACAGAGCCATTTAGGTTTGGATTTTGTTTTCCCTTAATAATAATAATATCCCTTAATTTTTTTTTTTATTTTTTTTTTTTGACTATCTCAGATGAAACCTCAGATAGTATCAACAACAGAGCCTAACAGAGCAGGGACATGTATGTGGTATAAGAAATGGATAGTACTACAGTATCTACCTTCAGTCGGATGTAGAGGAGCGTCTTTTCCACCCCGGTGGACTTCATGCTCCTGTAGATCTCCTCCGGTGTCAGCGTCTTCACTTTGAGCCGTTGGAGTCTCCTGCTCCTGTCGGACTTGAAGACGTCTAGAGGTTTGTTGTCTCCTGCCAGCTGAGGGAAGGTGGACCTCAGCAGGTCCAGGAAGTCCGCCTCCTGCAGGCCACGAGGACACCTCACCTCCTGTATGGAGGATTTCAGTAACACTGAAACAGAGAAAAAGAAACCAGGAGTTCCAGATTATCCTTAAACAACCATCCATCCAACACACTCAACATTTCGTCCATTCAGAATTACATCTTTCATCTTCACCTTTTTTTGAGAGAACGTCTGACTGGGAATCTTCCAGCATGCAGACTTTGAGGAAGTGGTGAGTCGGTTCTTCTCCGAGGCGAGGTCTACCACGCCGCCTCCTCTCAAACGAATCTCTGGGAGACAATAACCTGAGAGATAATTGACAGAAGACACAATATCTGATTATCCTGCAGTCATCTATGAGTGTTATTATTAAGACATATTTTTAAATGAAAATAAAGGGTGAACTCTCTCTGCTAACTGTGCTTCATGAAGTCACAGTTGTAGGAAATGTAATTTTTTTTTTCCTGTGAGAAAAAAACTGAAAATCCCGCCGACAAATTGCATTTGGCACAAAGATTTGTTGAAATTAACATTATTTCTGAAAGACAACTAAGACATCTAATAAAAACCGGCCATTGTGCACATACCTGTGAGCAGATATGTCGGCCTCTCTAGTTTTTAGTTCACTGGTGTACATTTGGGTTTGATGAGCTGACGTTGTGGCGGAGCTGGATTGTGAATCATCTCGTCTCTGTAGAGGATGAGGGTCTTCACTGCTGCTCTGAGGATCCTCTCCGGTCTGTAACAAAAAATAAAAAATAAGCAGACAGGCCTTCTTATATTGATACAGCAGAAAATCTGCCCTGTCTGGATCAAAATGCCCCACCACACAAGTAAAACTGCCCCACCTGGCAGAAATCACAATTATATCAACACGAATAGACAAATGGGCAAAAAGAACATATATTTATTATATATTCTGCTAGAAATAATATTATTAAAATGCCCTGACAGACAAGAAAAACTGCCCCGTCTTCATCAAATTACACTTGGGGAACAATCCCTTTGATTTCATTGATATTTAGCTTTAATAAACTACATATTAAAGATTTATTTATTAATTGGATTAAAACACAAACATTCCTTGGCGGACTAATTCTCCCAAATCTGGGGATCCTCCTAAATTGTAGCTGCACTGACGGATGGAGAGAGGACACTGAAGACATACAGGTGATGTTATTGTAACCTATTTTGAATTGAATCAAACTACCTTCAGTCGGATGTAGAGGGCAGAGTTTCCGGCTCCAGTCAGCCTGATGCTCCTGTAGATCTCCTCCGGTGTCAGCGTCTTTACCTTCAGAGGCTGGAGTCTCCTCGTCCTGTCGGATGTGAAGACGTCAAAAGGTTTCTCAGCAGCCAGCTGAGGGAAGGTGGACCTCAGCAGGTCCAGGAAGTCCGCCTCCTGCAGGCCACGAGGACACTGCAGCTCCTGCAGCGGGTACTTCTTATACACTGAAACAGAGAAAAAATAATCGCGTGGTTAAGTTCATCTTTCCAACAGAAGCCTCTGTACGGACACTTTATGAAGTCAGTCACCAATCAATCATTATGTATTGGATATTTCACGGCAGAGTGACAGTCTTTCAAACGTACCCCTTTTCGAGAGCACATCGGCCCGCGAGTCCTCCAGGATGCGGATCCTGAGATCTAGATGTCTCTGTGTGTCACTGATCCGAGGTCTTCCTGGCCTTCTCCTGTCAGACTGGCCGCTGGGGGAAATTAACCTGCAGGATGAAGATTGTTAGCAGGTTAATAGCAAAATAACAGACAGCTTACTGTTTAATATAGTTACATCACCTCTGACGGGTTCAAGTCGACTTCGTCACTGTATTATGGAGCCCCGTTGTTGTTGTTCTCATTCTTCTTCTTCTTCTCGATTAAAACTGTTCGTGCAGCAACAACCGTAAGACGAAAAGTCACCAAAAGCAGTGGGCGTGTTGCAAATTCCACCCATTACTCAGGCACATAAAATTACACTCGTTAGGCTACCTAGCATGCTAAGCTAACATGCTTCATTGGAACTAAAAGACCCAAACAAGGAAAAACAGACCAGGAGCATACAAAGGTTTTACCACAGGGGTGTCCACATACTTTTGGCTATATAGTGAACATTTTTAATAAGCTGTAGTCTCAGGTGGTACTGGGATGTTTGACCTTGGTGGTATTTGATAATCTGGGTCCTTCAGATCTTGTCTCTGTCTGGAGCTCGTTGCTGGTCCTGCCGACAGCTGCTGGTCTTCATCTCCACCATCACCCTCTTCGTCGTCACCGTACCACAAGAGGCCCAGGCTCCCAGTGTCCTCCACACCTGGAGATGTCAATATAAGACTGCAGGTAACTGATTTTCATTAATCGGTCTATAAAAACAGCGGAAAATAAAAAGAGCCAATTACAGAGCACAGTCCAAAACTCAAAATGTAATAAATCGTCACATTTAAGGAGACTTAACTGAAGATTTAGTTTTTTATTGTTACAAAAAATTACTTAAATGATTAATTAATTTTCTTTATTCTTTATTGGAATAATTAAATATTTTAAAAAAATAATAATAATTTGCAGAGCACGGTTTATAAATAAGGTGCAGCTAAATGTTTAACCTAAAAAAACAAAATGTTACAAAAACATTAAAAAATTAAACATAAAATATAACAAATATAAATAAGGCAGAAAAACTAAATAAACTACAAACTCCCACATCTCCCACTGTTCATACACATTTTATTCTAAATACTTTCAGTCAATAAACTATGACTAACACTCCCGGCTCAATTTACCACCTACACTTCAACTCCCTTCAGCACTTTCACCGCAACGTAACTCAGCGTTTACACTTCAACTGACACTGCAACTTCATTCAGCACTTCTATTTTCACTTCTTTCACTATTTTAAACACTTCAACTGCACAATTTCAGTAGTGAGTACATTTACTTAAGTACAAATTTGAGGTACTTGTACTTTAATTTCTTCTTCTACGTCTCACTTTACTTCACTACATTTATCTGACAGCTTTAGTTACTTTACAGATTCAGATTTTTACACAAACGATTAGTCGATTAATCGATTAGTCGACTGACAGGAAATGAATCAGCAGCTGTTTTGATGTTTGAAGTCGTTTTTCCTGTAAATCCCTTCCTGGCTGCAGCTCCTCAGATGTGCAGATCTGCTGCTTTTCCTCTGAACGACTGTAATAACTGTGATGTTTGTTAATAACGTCGAGCTTCGGACTGCCGGTGACGGCGTTTCTCACCGTTTTCCAAACCGATCGATCGATGGATCGACGGATCGACAGAGAAAAGAATCGGCAGATGGATCCAGAATGAAAAGCATCATCAGCTGCAGTCCGACACAAACCGGTTCAACATGAGCTCCAGCTCCACCAGCTGCAGCAGCAACATCCTGCTTTACATTAATGCACGAGGAATAATAACCTGATGATAGAATATATAACAGCACAGCAGCCACAGGGACGCTGCACTGCTTTAATGCTTTAAGGGCTTTTTCCTGATCACACTCTCACACTTTCACTGCAGCAACACTTTCAATTTTTACTTGTAACAGAGTATTTTTACAGTGTGGTATTAGTACTTTTACTTCAGGATCTGAATACTTCCTCCTACACTGGCGAGCGCACATAACATCTTAATAAGATTTTGCCTTTTCTGGTTTTACAGGTAAAAACTTTACATTTCACCTGTTCTTCTAAATGTTCTTAACTGTATTCGGTTTGTTTTTTCCCCCAAATGTTATAAACACGTTTTAAGAAGAAAGGGTGAAGACTTACCTGACTGCTGTGTGTGCTGCTGCTCCTCTTCCTCCTCCCTCACAACATCCACCTCATGGCCTTCTACATCTGGGGTCAGGGCGGTGGGATTTCAGTAAGAAAAGTAAAAGAAAGTCTGATAAATTTAAAAAAAATGTTCCCTAAACATGTGTTTTCATTGCAGCTTCAAACGCACATGCTACAGAACCACGGCAGTGATTCGGTAATCATATGCAATCAAAGTCCAGCAAGTTATTTCTCCATATTAGCATTTTGACAGCAGGGCCCATGAGCCAAATGTGAAACCTGACTTAATTTACTACAGTTAGAATAACTTTCTGCACGCCGATTTGTAAACCACATCATGACCATGTGTGTGAGTGTTCACTTCATGTCCTCCGACGTCTGCAGGTTTATCAGCGAGCAAAGAAACTTTAAATTAGCTGTTTTTTAAATGAAGTTCCGCAACTTTACATAACAGAGCGTTCTTGACTGGAGGTAACGGTGCTGTTTATTACTCAGAGTTGATTCACCCACTGACCTCTTCTCTCTAGTTTGACCCGAGGCTGCAGGAGAAGCTCCAGCTGCCTCCTCTGCCGGTGGATCTCCTGCCTGAAGCCCGAAGCCTCCTCCTCGTAACCGGCTACGGTTCTCTCTACAACCGCTAAGATTTCCTGCGCGGCCGTTGTCAGTTTCTCGGTGACGATTCCTCTCAGGATCTCCGCTTTAGACACGTTGCTGAGACTGTCGAGTGTCTCAGAGCCGCCACTGTTCCTCTCCATCCAGTAAAACATCTTTAATTTCTTCTCACAGGTCTGATTTTACGCAGAATACCTTTGCACATTTGCACGGACGGTGTTGTTCCGGGTTTTGGTGCAGCTACAAATGGTGTCCGGCGAGAAACAACAACGGCGCAGGTGTAGCAGACACAGTTCACAACGTCGTTCCTTAACTTTTCTAATTCCCTCATAGATATAATAAAGTGTTTTTTATACAAAATGCACCCATTAAATATACAGCTTTTATTCAGGCTTCCAAGCCATTTATTAGCCTGGTGATGGCGTCATTTAGTTTCACAAACACCGGACGCAAAATGTTTGTTGTAAAAAACTGTTTGAATATTTAAATATTACAAAGCTGAGATATTATTATTATGTTGTTACCTTTAACTCTCTTTTATTAACTTATTAGTAATCAACGTTTATCTCTTTTTCAGCTTTACGACAGCTCGGAAATCGATATCTACAGTTTCAAAACACTGAAATCTACTACGAATATGAACGCACCAGTTCAAGTTGATTTTGTTGATGAATTTAAAATCATCCACAAATTACTGTTGAATTAGATTAAAGTCAGGTTATGTATTTATCGGTGTACAAATAAGCAGCATGAATATGGTTTGGTGTGAGTGAGTAACTAACAAAGGGAAACACGTTTATCAACATTAAAATGAAGCTGTTGTTTTTTTTTGGTGGAATTTAACTAATTTTCGGTCCCCAACAAAATGAAAGAGATTTATATTATAATTCTGCATATACACTATCACTGGAATCACCTCATATCATTTTAAATCTGCTATTTCCCCTTATGTTTCTTCTGCAAGAAGAAAACTGAGACTATTTCTCATCTACAGTGGTGTGAAAAAGTGTTTGCCCCTTCCTGATTTCTTACTTTTTTGCATGTTTGTCACACTTAAATGTTTCAGATCATCAAACTAATTTAAATATTAGTCAAAGATAACACAAGTAAACACACAATGCAGTTTTTAAATGAAGGTTGTTATTATTAAGGGAAAACAAAATCCAAACCTACATGGCCCTGTGTGAAAAAGTGATTGCCCCCTAAACCTAATAACTGGTTGCTCCACCCTTAGCAGCAACAACTGCAGTCAAGCGTTTGCAATAACTTGCAATGAGTCTTTCACAGCGCTGTGGAGGAGTTTTGGCCCACTCATCTTTGCAGAATTGTTGTAATTCAGCCACATTGGAGGGTTTTCGAGCATGAACTGCCTTTTTAAGGTCATGCCACAGCATCTCAATAGGATTCAGGTCAGGACTTTGACTAGGCCACTCCAAAGTCTTAATTTTGTTCTTCTTCAGCCATTCAGAGGTGGACTTGCTGGTGTGTTTTGGATCATTGTCCTGCTGCAGAACCCAAGTTCGCTTCAGCTTGAGGTCACGAACAGATGGCCGGACGTTCTCCTTCAGGAGTTTTTGGTAGACGGCAGAATTCATGGTTCCATTTATCACAGCAAGTCTTCCAGGTCCTGAAGCAGCAAAACAGCCCCAGACCATCACACCACCACCACCATATTTTACTGTTGGTATGACGTTCTTTTCCTGAAATGCAGTGTTACTTTTACACCAGATGTAATGGGACACACACCTTCCAAAAAGTTAAACTTTTGTCTCGTCAGTCCACAGAGTATTTTCCCAAAAGTCTTGATGATCCCCAAGACTTTTGAAAATACTGAATATAATGCGACTATATGGCGCTTGGCTTGTGGAGCTCAAAGCACCAAAAAAATACATTTGAAAAACTCAATCCTGACCAGGTTACTCAAGATAATCCTCAGATTTGTTGTGAGCAGTTTCATGTAGGAACTATTTTCTTTCTACCGATAGTTCCTACAAGAAACTGCTCACAACAAGGTCTGTGGAGTAACTGGGTCATGATTTCTGGAAAGAGACGTTGCTGTTGAGTTTTTCAGGACACTATACAGAATATTATACGAAACCAACTGGAAGGTCAAGGTCAAAGTTTATTCATATAGCACATTTGAAACACTCACAGTTGACCAAAGTGCTGAACAGGATTAAAATAAAAAAAGATATGGCGGGGGACAGGGACCGGGGGAGGGGTTTTTAACGTTCTTCAGGGACGCAGTACTTGTACTGATACGGATACTGATGATATCAGAGTTTATAGCTAGTTTTATTTTAACTGAGGAAAAATGACTCATTGTTTCATTTCACTGGAATTGATCCAGCAATGGTGTCGCCCAACAACGTCCTGATTCCGTCTCACATGATGAACAAGGCTCATCTGACAGCAGTCCAATACAAAGTCAACTTTAATATCTCCTAAAGAAAACATTTGCTCAGTGCTATAAAAAATAAAACATAATTCAGGGCTGGCTGGACTTTCACAGTGGTGTTTGCTGAGTCAAGTGTAGCAACCATGAATGTATTTCCAAACAATGAAAATGATATAGAAGAAATACAAAATGACAGTGGCGTTCATGCCTGTGGACAAAATTACATGACTTAGAGGACGTTATACATTTCAGCAGCAGAAATGTTTTATCAACAGTCCTCTAACGTCCTCTAAGTGAAATGGTGTCAGTCATATTTCATGACTTAGTATGTCCACATGCTGGCACCATTAAGCAAAACCAAAGATGTGTGACGTTTGGATGTTATATTTTTTATTTTTCATGTAACACCATAGTCAAAGTTTGGAAACGTATATATATATTAATTTATTTATTGTGGGACAGAAATTTTCAATAGGTACTCCCCACAGTGATGATGTACAGTATTATTTGGTATTATAGCTGGAGCTCTTTGGGAAGTTAGACCCATAAAAACGAGATATTTAATACAAACTCACAGACCAGCTTGTTTCAATGCCTGAGACTATAATTTCTGCACAAGACAAGAAAGAACAGTTCACTCTGCAGAATAATGTTCTCAAAATCATTCTTTTCATAACACATTCAGTCTGCTTTTATTAATTAAAGACCTCAGAGACAATCCAGCTCCAGTTCATGTCGCTTTGTTCCTTCAGTAGCGATAGAAAAGAAATACAGAAGTAAAATGAGTGATGATGCATCACGAAGTAGACAGACACTGTGTAAATATTCCAGGGAAATGATGACATTGTTCTGTACAACATCACCACATAGTTTCAGACAGAAATCACTTTGGTATGTAATTCTGATATAACTGTACATTTACAGCATCAGTAAGTTATTAATCAAAACTATATAAGCAATACTCAAAGCTTTTGTTGGGTCTCTGTAAATAATATCATCAAGAGTTACGGTCTAGACCTGCTCGATAGGAAAAGTGCAATGAGATAACTTCTGATATGAAGTGGCGCTATATACAGTGGTGTGAAAAAGTGTTTGCTCCTTCCTGATTTCTTATTTTTTTGCATGTTTGTCACTTAAATGTTTCAGATCATCAAACAAATTTAAATATTAGTCAAAGATAACACAAGTAAACACAAAATGCAGTTTTTAAATGAAGGTTGTTATTATTAAGGGAAAACAAAATCCAAACCTACATGGCCCTGTGTGAAAAGGTGATTGCCCCCTAAACCTAATAACTGGTTGGGCCACCCTTAGCAGCAACAACTGCAACCAAGCGTTTGTGATAACTTGCAATGAGTCTTTTACAGCGCTGTGGAGGAATTTTGGCCCACTCATCTTTGCAGAATTGTTGTAATTCAGCCACATTGGAGGGTTTTCAAGCATGAACTGCCTTTTTAAGGTCATGCCACAGCATCTCAATAGGATTCAGAAATCAGGAAGAGGGCAAACACCACTGTAAATAAAACCGAACTGAATTTAATACTGTGTATGGCTAACCATTAACTGATGAACTCAAAATATATTTGCCATGAAACTGAAGGATGGACATCAAAAACTATACTTTAACTTGTATTTAGTTTGTTTTTTGGAGTTAACTGAATAATTAATTATCTCTTGGAGTTGAACCAGGTGTCACTGAGAAACACACAGAGCTAGATAAGTAAAACATATATATGTGTTTCTCTGTGTTTGCGGCAGTGACCGTAACGAAGAAATAGTTTAGTCTGGAGGGTTTGTGACTTCAAGACAGTTCTGCTAATCTCAGTTTAGTCAAGTCAGATCTGTGGGGTGCACTCTCGTTGGTCCTGAAGTGATGTGTGGATTAACGCACCTCTGCCATAACCACGCCCCAAACCCATCCATCCATCCATCCATTTTCTTCCGCTTATCCGGGGCCGGGTCGCGGGGGCAGCAGTCTAAGCAGGGACTCCCAGACTTCCTTCGCTCCAGACACTTCCTCCAGCTCCTCCGGGGGGATCCCGAGGCGTTCCCAGGCCAGCCGAGAGACATAGTCCCTCCAGCGTGTCCTGGGTCTTCCCGGGGCCGCCTCCGGTGGGACATGCCCAGAACACCTCCCGAGGGAGGCGTCCAGGAGGCATCCGGATCAGATGCCCTAGCCACCTCAGCTGGCTCCTCTCGGCGTGGAGGAGCAGCGGCTCTACTCGAGCTCCCCCGTGTGACTGAGCTCCTCACCCTATCTCTAAGGGAGCGCCCAGCCACTCGGCGGAGGAAGCCCATTTCGGCCGCTTGTATCCGCGATCTTGTCCTTTTGGTCACTACCCAGAGCTCATGACCATAGGTGAGGGCAGGAGCGTGGATTGACCGATAAATCGAGAGCTTTGTCTTTCGACTCAGCTCCTTCTTCACCACAACGGTCCGATACAGCGCCCGCATCACTGCAGGCGCTGTACCGATCTGCCTGTCAATCTCACGCTCCATCCGTCCCTCACTTGTGAACAAGACCCCGAGATACTTGAACTCCTCCACTTGAGGCAAGGACTCCCCACCTACCCGAAGAGAGCAAACCACCTTTTTCCGGTCAAGAACCATGGCCTCAGATTTGGAAGAGCTGATTCTCATCCCAGCTGCTTCACACTCGGCTGCAAACCGTCCCAGTGCATGCTGCAGGTCCTGGTTTGAAGAAGCCACCAGAACGACATCATCTGCAAACAGCAGAGATGAGATCCTGTGGTTCCCAAACCGGACTCCCTCCGGCCCCTGACTGCGCCTAGAAATTCTGTCCATATAAATTATGAACAGAACCGGTGACAAAGGGCAGCCCTGGCGAGTCCAACATGCACCGGGAACAGGTCTGACTTACTGCCGGCAATGCGAACACAGCTCCTGCTCCGGTTATACAGGGACCGGACAGCCCTTAGCAAAGGGCCCCGGACCCCATACTCCCAGAGCACTCCCCACAAAGCGCCCGGGCACACGGTCGAATGCCTTCTTCAGATCCACAAAGCACATGTGGACTGGTTGGGCAAACTCCCATGAACCCTCGAGCACCCGATGGAGAGTATAGAGCTGGTCCAGTGTTCCACGACCGGGACGAAAACCACTCTGCTCCTCCTGAATCCGAGGTTCGACTATCGGACGAATTCTCCTCTCCAGTACCCTGGAGTAGACCTTACCGGGGAGGCTGAGAAGTGTGATCCCTCTGTGATTGGAACACACCCTCCGGTCCCCCTTCTTATACAGAGGGACCACCACCCCGGTCTGCCAGTCCAGAGGCACTGTCCCAGACCGCCACGCGATGTTGCAGAGACGTGTCAGCCAAGACAGTCCCACAACATCCAGAGACTTAAGATACTCAGGACGGATCTCATCCACCCCTGAAGCCTTGCCACCAAGGAGCTTGCCAACAACCTCAGTGACTTCGGCCAGGGTGATGGATGAGTCCGCCTCCGGGTCCCCAGCCTCCGCTTCCTCTTCGGAAGACGTGACAGCGGGATTGAGGAGATCCTCAAAGTATTCCTTCCACCGTCCGACAACATCCCCAGTCGAGGTCAACAGCTCTCCACCCGCACCGTGCGGTGTTGGTGAAGCTTTGCTTCCCCTCCTGAGCCGTCGGACGGTTTGCCAGAATTTCTTTGAGGCCGACCGATAGTCCTCCTCCATGGCCTCTCCGAACCTCTCCCAATCCTGAGTTTTTGCCTCTGTCCGCCTGCGGGCTGCAGCACGCTTAGCCTGCGGTACCTGTCAGCTGCCTCGGGAGTCCCACGAGCCAACAAGGCCCGATAGGACTCCTTCTTCAGCCTGACGGCATCCCTTACTTCCGGCGTCCACCACCGGGTTCGGGGATTGCCGCGCGACAGGCACCAGAAACCTTGCGACCACAGCTACGAGCCGCCGCGATCGCAAATGGAGGTGGAAAACATGGTCCACTCGGACTCAATGTCCCCAGCCTCCCGGGATCTGGGAGAAGCTCTCCCGGAGGTGTGAGTTGTAGACCCTGCTGACAGAGGGCTCCGCCAGACGTTCCCAGCAGACCCTCACGATACGCTTGGGCCTGCCAAGTCTGTCCGGCTTCCTCCCCTGCCAGCGGATCCAACTCACCACCAGGTGGTGATCGGTTGACAGCTCCGCCCCTCTCTTCACCCGAGTGTCCAAGACACGCGGCGGAGGTCAGATGATACGACAACAAAGTCGATCATCGACCTCCGCCTAAGTGTCCTGGTGCCACGTGCACTGATGGACACCCTTGTGCTTGAACATGGTGTTAGTTATGGACAAACTGCAACTAGCACAGAAGTCCAACAACTGAACACCGCTTGGGTTCAGATCAGGGGGGCCGTTCCTTCCGATTACCCCTCTCCAGGTGTCACTGTCATTGCCCACGTGGGCGTTGAAGTCCCCAGTAGAACAACGGAGTCCCGGGCGGTGCACTATCTAGTACCCCTCCCAGGGACCCCAAGAAGGCCTGGTACTCTGCACTGCCGTTCGGCCCATAGGCCGCCACAACAGTGAGAGACCTGTCCCCACCCGGAGGCGGAGGGACGCGACCCTCTCGTTCACCGGGTAAACTCCAACACGTGGCGGCTGAGCTGTGGGGCTATGAGCAGGCCCACACCAGCCCGCCGCCTCTCCCCGCAGGCAACGCCAGAGAAATGGAGCGTCCAGCCCCTCTCGAGGAGACGGGTTCCAGAGCCCAGGCTGTGCGTGGAGGCGAGGCCGACTATATCTGGCCGGTAACGCTCAACCTCCCGCACAAGCTCAGGCTCCTTCCCCCCCAGCGAGTGACATTCCATGTCCCTAGAGCCAGTTTCTGTGTCCGGAGATCTGGTGCGCGGCTCCTGCCTTCGACTGCCGCCCAGATCTCTCTGCACCGGCCCCTTACGGATCCTCCTGCGGGTGGTGGGTCCACGGGAGGACGGCCCGCGCTCGCTCCTTCGGGCTGTGCCCGGCCGGCCCCGTGGGAAAAGGCCCGGCCACCAGGCGCTTCGCCGTCGAGCACCCACCCCAGGCCTGGCTCCAGGGTGGGGCCCGGTAGCGCCAATCCGGGCGGCGTAACTGGCCTTGATTGACAATTCATAGGGGGCTTCTGAACCGCTCTTAGTCTGACCCGTCACCCTGGACCTGTTTGCCATGGGTGACCCTACCAGGGGCATAAAGCCCCAGACAACATAGCTCCCAGGGTCATTCGGGTACTCAAACCCCTCCACCACGTTAAGGTGGCGGTTCAAGGAGGAGACGCCCCAAACCCAATAACCTGAAACTGTCCTCCCTCCATGACCGCTAAGCTGCCACCAAAGCAGAAATCTAACTATTAATTCAGACTTTAATTTTCTCCTGTCTACATAACTGTAATTCCATCTACACGAGCCTCAGTCAAGCTGCTCTAAATCGTTTACACTTGGTCCAAAACGCAGCTTTCAGGCTGCCAGCTGTTGATCCCACATTACCCCTGTTCATGCATCCCTCCATTGGCTTCCTGTAAAATTCAGAATGAACTACAAGATGTTGTTGGTAACATATAAGTCTCTGCATGACCTCGCCCCCTGTTACATTTCTGATCTCCTTCCTCATTCCACTCCTCGACCACTCAGATCCCCCGATCTCAGCCTTTTGTCCGTCCCCCGCTCCAACCTCAAAACAAAAGGTGATCGCGCCTTCGCTGTTTTAACCCCAACCCCAAGAATTATCTTCCCCAAACTATCAGATTTGCTGAATCATAAGCAGTGTGTCTCATATGATCTGAGATCAATTATTAAAAGCGACACTATGAAGCGCCACTGCGAGACAAAGCACAGAGCATCTTTTGAGCAGGTTAACAAGGGGGAAGGATTTTGGCCATTTTGCTAACAAGGGGGATGGCATCCCCCCCCTCGTCCCTCTCAAATCGCCTACTGTTTATAGACAAGCCTTTGTATAGATCTCCATCCCTGTCTTTTATATTGTAATTTATATTTACTTTATTTATTCATTTATATTTTTCTTGCACGTGTGAAGCACTGTGTTTTAAAAAGTGCTATAAAAATAAAGCTTTACTTACTTAAATGAAAATTATCTTGCATGTTTATTTAGTCATCATAAAACAGCTCCTTTGGTTACAAAAAATATGCAAACAAGTGAACATGATGCCTGTTGACGTGTATTTTAGTTTGAGTTTCTATGTGTGTTTTCAGTGTGCGTGTCTTTAGTTCCTGGTTTTGTGAGGGACGGCACGAGAAGTCACTGTATATAAGAGCTGGTGTTTCTCCTGTTCAGCACCTCCACACAGGACGACTGAAGCTACTGACGCTGACGAGGAATTCTGCAGCAGGTTTGCTTACAAACTGTCATTATATATTGAATTAACTGCCACTGCAGGTCGTCTCTTCCCTGGAGGAGTAATACTAACACGTCCCTGTCTGTCTTTATTAAAGGTAATCATCATCTTTGACATCTGCATCATCTCCACCATGAAGATGCTGACTGTGTCTGCACTTCTTTGTGCCTTGATGGCTCTGACCACAGCTGCTGGTGAGTTTTAGTCCATACGTGAGTGAATGTGAAAGAGCAAGAGCTTATGTACATTTGTCTGTACACGGCAACAAGGGTAAATGAAGAAATTAACTCACTGGAGGGTCAAAATGTCCTTCCTGCTCTTCCAGGCGCAGGGGATGAACCTGGGACAGCGGGAACTATTGTCCAAGGTGAGTACATATTTCTGTACATTTGTAAATCTAATATATGAGACATGAGTATTATGCATGTACAGAGAAAGAAATTGAATGCATTCATAAACACACAATGACAACAGCAGACAACTTAAATCAGTAACTGCTATGTCAAACTGTGCAGCTCGTCCAGACGCAGAGGCCGGAAATTCTACCGACTCAACAGGTCAGTGGGAACTTTTCCAGGATTGCACTAAAATACACTTCGTCATGATGTTCTCCTGTAAACAAACAGAAAGACTACTGTGGACTCATTATCCACTCTTGTCTGTTTGACTTCAGCAGAGGGTCATGTTGTCAAGAGGTCCACATTTTGTCGCGGTGGTTGGACTGGGCTCTACCGTCGCTGTTTCCTCTACGTTCCACGAATCATGACTTGGCCTCAGGCTGAGGTAATCAGGATTATCTTTATTCAGTGAGGCTTCTACACTACGTTTATTCTGTTCACTACTTTCTACACTCAGTTAATTGGCATCGTTTACAGAGTTTTCTTCTTTCTCCGCTGTAGAGAAACTGTCTGTCCATGGGTGGAAACCTTGCATCTGTGCACAACATTCAGGAGTACCGTGCAATTCAGAAGATGATAGTGAGGATCACTCGTGATCAGAGAGAAGCATGGATCGGAGGGTCTGATGCAGTAGAGGTATATTATTCATCATTATATAACAGTTATTTAATTAAATAATTATTGTCTTGACTCTTATACGTACAATAATATCTTCTGTATTAAAGAACAGATCTTGGTTCTGGAGTGATGGAACGGGTTTCTCCTTTTTTCTAACTGGTGTCCTGGACAGCCTATTAACGATCGTTGGCAGAACTGTCTACAAATGAATTTTTCAGGTAAATTCTAACTCCTTATTTTCCTTGAGAGCTCAGTGTACGATTGGTGTAAATGGTACAGGATGAATATAAAAGACAAATGACTGATAAACAATTAAAATATCTTTGGCTTTATGAAACCACTCGAATGTTACCAATACATGGCATTATATCACACACTACAAAATACTGAGTATTGGTTTTGAGATTGATTAGTAACCTATTAATGCAGCTATAAAAACCGTGATGTTGTGATGACAACAGCCCAAAATTATTTAAGGATTTTCAGCAGTATATTTTGAAGCAGGTCTGAGGTGATTCAGTGTTCAATATGTGAACGTACCTGCAGGGCAGCTTGCAGTACAGCCATCTGTCCACAAGGCAGTGCTGCTGTTAACTTTATCAGCTCGTCTTCAAAACATCCAGCTAGAGACAAACAGAGAATCCATTCATATCACAGTGATACCAAAAAGGAGTTCAGTATAAAATGCAGCAAACATAGTGAGCTTCATTGTCATTCATATTTTAAAGTCTTATAAACACTTTAAGCCTAAGAGGGTTAGATAAGGAACTAGACTTGAAGCCATTTTTCTAGACCCAACTGGATTATATTTGTCTTCAAAGAACAGAGATTATTTTGGGGGGTAGAACAGAAAATGTAGTTAAAAGAGGGACAGATTCGCCAGATATAGCCAACAAACAAAAAGTGACGTAATGGTGGGACAGGAAGTTAAGTGTTTAACTTACCTGGATGAACAGCGGTGGAGGAGAAGATCTTTGTTGTACTTTGTTGAGATCCCTCTTTTCTGTCCCGGGCCTCCAAGACTACTTATACGAACAAAAACAAATTGCTGCTTGGCACAAAGTCACAAACACTGTTGTAAAATGTGGGTATAGGTTGCTTTTTTGGCCGGACAGTCCCTGACTTATTGAGTGAGTGAAGGTTGGATCCAGACTGGCTCAGGTGAAAATACCAGTCCTGTGCGTTGATGCTGCAGCGGTGGGGGTGGAAAAGTTTAAACAGACTCAACTTTTGGAAAAATGCAACCCGACGTCATGCTGTAGTGGCCAATCCGGCGTTCAGACTGGTCAAACTGCTCCAGTCAGCTTCATTGGTTTGTTAATTTGTTTGCGAGAGAGAGAGACACAAAAAATCCTAGCAACCAAAAGAAAACAAAATATGTGGTCACTGTTTGACAAGTGAGGTTGAAAAACTCCATGACAGTAGCTGCACCAAAGATTAGCTCCTGAATACATCTTAAATGTGGACCTAAAAAGTGGGACATTTTTCAAAATTACCTTCAAATAATCTTCAGAAAGGACTCCAAAGAAGAGGTAACCGCATTAATCAACAAGAACAGAAGAGGAAATATCATCTTTGGATATATTTTTTAAATCAAAACAACTGGCTAACAGTCAAGCTAGCTAGCAACTGTTAACTGCTACCAACTTTCCAAAGGAGAACTCACACTCACTTCACGAGAAATCAATAACCAGTCCATACCTGACCGATGCGTCACAGTATCATATGCGCACAGTTGGCACAGAGACAGTACAATGAAACTGGAAAACAACAAAAAATCTGCTGCAGTGAGAAGTGGAGTTGATGGTTACGCACTCTACCAGTCCAGCAGAGAGCAGCAGAGTAGGAGAGAAAACTGCTCTCCATGCGCCGACAGGCACGAGGGAGAGCGCAGGTAAAGCACCCCAAATAACAATCACTCCATACAGAGTGAGTCATAGAAAAACGAGAGACATCCCGCAGATAGAAACTAATAAGAAAGAGCAGAGGGAGTTAATAGATAATTAGAATATCTTGTTATGTAACTAAAATATCAAATACATGTAGTGGAGCAGAAGTATAAAGTAGAAGGAAACTGAAATACTCAAGTACAAGAACCTCAAAATTGTACAACATTTGAGTAAATGTACTTTGTTAAATACCACCACTGTAACAAAGGAAGTGTAGAATCATGCAGTCAGCTATTTTATGTTTTGACATTATTTTAGATGAATTTGTAGATATTTGTTTTCACAGGAACAAGCTGTCGGAGATGTTTACAGGTAAACAAAAACAAACAAGTACCTATACAGGATGAATCAATGCTCCATTCAAAACAACTGGACAACATTTCCAGCAGAATTTCTACATACGGTTTATTCATGTGTTTTAAAACATTGACTGGGTGCTGGTAAAAGTCCTGGATTCAATAAAACAATGTCATTAATAAAAGGAAAAACAATATCTAACAACTCCCCATTTTCAGTAAAAATGATCTCCATCAAGTGTAAAAAAAATAAACAATTTTTGCTTTAAAAAAACCCTAAAAACGTCATTTAAAAAACCTTCATGTCATGTAATACATGTTAACACTATTTTAGATACATTATTACACATTTTCCTCCCATAAACATAATATAAAAACATTTTTGTGGGCTTGACATGTATTTCTGTAGATAAGATGTGGAGATGTCCACCAGAAATGTATATACCTTTAACAGATTTTGTTTTATTAATATGTAATATTAATCACTCTGACCTGAGGAGAATCCACGAAGGGCAAAATATCCCACAAGTAAGGTGTAGTCTATGGCTAAAACATCCCGACTACATACTTCTTTAACTTTATTAAATTTCAATTAATTACCATAAACAGCTTTTATCATTTCTTGGGACTGAAACTATCTGTGAGATGTTTTTAAAGATTTACATCTTCAGCAGGAACCAATGGGCTCGGAGCTGAGAGCCACAGACAGGAAGTCAGACAGTATTGCGAGGAGGACTAACATGGTGTTGGTTTGAGTCTTTTTAGGGGATTTCTTGACATTAACCAAAATGTAGATTATAGCCATCCTTATCCTGGACTGCAGTACATTTTCAAAATATTTAACAACAAAACAGTTTGTGCAAACACATCATCTGAAATCACCGGACACGTTTGACACTTTTAGTGCCGTTAATTCTTTTAGACAGAATCTGAGCTTCAGTCTTGCGGCAGTCTGATCCAATGTGGTGGGACTTCATGTGTCTTTTCACACAGTGGCTCTGACTGAAGGCCATGTCGCAGACAGAGCACTTGTAAGGTTTCTCCCCAGTGTGGACCCTCATGTGAGTCACCAGGTTTGAGTTGCATAAAAATCCTTTGTTGCATTTGCTGCAAACGTGCGGCCTCTGTCCGAGTGACTCAACATGTGTTGGGATAAAGTTTCAAGGCTGCGGAGGGATTTACCGCACATGTTGCAGCGGTGCAGCTTCTCACCTGTGTGGGTCAACCTGTGACGTGTCAGATCAAACTTTGAAACACATGATTTTTGGCACAAATCACATTTGTGTGGCTTATCCACCTCATGGACCCACTTGTGATTCCTTAGCACCGACCTCTGAGCGAACGCTTTGTGGCAAATCTTACACTCGTACGGTTTCTTTCCTTTGTGTCGAGCGACGTGTCCGTTGAGGCCAGTGATGGAGAGGAAAGACTTTCCACAGATCTTACAGCTGTGTGTTTTCTGGTGACTTTGAAGATGACTCCTCAGCTCCTCTGCAGACTCTGAATGTGAGCAACAAACCGATAAAATCATGACTCATTTTGCAGTTAGTCAAAATAATCGCAATATGATTTTTGGCATATTGTTCAGCCCTACGACAGCAGGACTGGGGCTACCTGAAGAAACCAGCATACAGACCCAGCACGCCCACAGAGCCCTCGCTCAAACACCAAGTTCAGGTGGTGCTCGGAGATCAATTTGTGGTCAATGTTCTTCAGTTTGAAACCAAGGAAAACTGTTTTGCCATTTACAATTATATTAAAAGCTATTTTACCCCACGAAGTCGGTCCAATATCGAAACAACTGGCAGCACAAAGCATGTGTGGACTTCTATTTCACAACGCTATCCAACATGTTTGACTATCCCAAATACTAAAACAACCACATTTCTGCTTTAAACTTACCGCTGGCTAAGAGCACTTCAACATGAGAGTCCTCCAGGATGCGGATCCTGAGGTCTACATGGTCCTGTGGTTTACTGATCCAAGGTCTGCCAGGCTTCCTCCTGTCAGACTGAACTCTGGGCGACAATAAATTGAAATTTGGAGGTTGGAAGCAGGTTAATGAAGAAATAAAGCAGTAATTTAAGCTGCAGTCTGCAGGCATCCATGTATCTCTACTGGTGTTCTGCCTTGTTTTTGGTGAATATCGAACCTGTAACCACTCTGAGTTTTGTATTTCATTTACAGAAACAGTTGCATTGTGTTGTTGTGTATTACCTGGTTTGATCAGGAGTGGATGGAGAATCAGCAGCAGCATTGTTTCTCTGTGATGGAAGAAACTCATCAGTGGACTCTAGTTCCTCAGCTTTGTTCTCAAATGACATGTTCTTTAGGAAAATGGCTCCACAAGAACACCACAAATAAAAATGTCCCCCTCTCCCTCATTTTTCTCTCTTCTAAAATGATTTCCTTCCCAACCACAAAACATATGACATGTTTAATCTAACGCGAACAAAGGATCTAAAACTCAATATGAAAAAACAAACATGAAAAAGAAAAAAAGGACAAGACCACAAACAACAAAAACAAGGCGAAGCTTAATATCATCAGTGAGAACTTCCTGAACTACCGCTTTGAGATAATTCACAGAAAGTACGACAGAGACAGAGATAGAACTAAAGCTGAAACTATTACTCAATTTATTGATTGGCTGATTGACAGAAAATTAATCAGCTGCTATTCTCTTAATCGTTTAAGCAATTCCTCAAAAAAAAGGCCAAATATTCCCTAAAGTTGGTAGAATAAAGCCAAAGTTCAGACGTGTTGTGGAGGTCAAACTAGTGCAGTATGAATCATGACAAAGTACCTGCGGGCGGTGGTAGAGGGCTGAATGCCCAGTGGACCTGATGCTCCTGTAGATCTCCTCTGGTGTCAGCGTCTTTACCTTCAGAGGCTGCAGTCTTTTGGTTCTTTAAGATGTCAAGATGTCAGAAGGTTTCTCTTATACACTGAAACAGAGACAAATACGTTCTTTCAGTTCAGTTCAGAAATGTGTTTAAAGATGTCTTGTCAGCATGGTGGAAAGGAACATTTACTCCAGTACTGCTCTTTTGTACTTGTTTTGAGGCTGCACCGACACTCGCAGCTGTGTGGATGCAGGAAATAAGCTCAAGTCAATGGCCCAAAACAAGCATGACCGAGGACTGCGCACGGATGAGCACTATACTGCATCATTCCTCGCCCAACCCAGAAATTGTTTCGGTCCTCCAACATGAAGGAGCTCCAGTATACTTAAATGTCCAAAGACATTCACACAAGACCTACATTCTCATAAGCTGGATTTATTTTTATTTTTTTAAAACATCAAAAGCTGCTCCAGAACTGTTAAAGCTGATCCGACTGTGCTACCGGCTGAAACCGACATGGCTTCAGATGACAGTTCAGAGGAAAGGACGTCTCGTTTCTCTAAAAACATGCTTCTTCTCTTTTATTTTAAACCAGCTTTGAAGAACCAAGAAACTCCAGACTCAAATCGTCAACATTACGAGCTGGATAACTCGGTACGAAGAACAGACACGTTGGTGTGGAAGTTTAGGGTTTGGTGTTAGTGAAGTTTTGTTTGTTGTTTTGGGCGACGCTCATCTCTGAGGTTTATAATAAACGGCTATTTCGAGCTTGGATTAATTAATCCCCCTTTTATTGATTACAAGGGGTGTAGGTTTGGTCTGAGAAGTGGAGGAGACACTGAAGTCAGAGCTTCTTTAACAACAACAAAAGTAATATAAATGTTATTTTCTTCATTTACATTCATTTATATCTTCATGATTAAATTGGTTCTCATGCTTTCCATTACAATGTTATGTACAAAAACATATAATTTCCTTCACAGAGATGTGATACATTTGATCTTTTTAGAAGAATTATCCGTGAATAAAAACAGCAGAATTATTTTTTGTTTTACCCAAAAATGTGTAGGAGTCTGGGGATGTTTTCAGCCCTGAGTCATGTCTGAAGGCTTCAACCTCCACCAACAAGGTAGGGCAGCCTGTAAGTCGCCTGAGAGGCAAAACCCTTAAAGTCACTCTTGCTTGTTCAGCTCACGGTGAAATGTGAGAAATTAAACTGCTGTGTAAGAGGCTCCTGTTTAATTATCCTGTTTTCACTACATGTTACTGACTGGTGGGTGGGAAGTCACTAGAAGAAGACCAAGTTTTACGTTTATTGTTAAGTTTTATTCAATTTATGTCATCACTAAGTTTAAGACGTGCTTTAGACTGAGACATCCCGTATTTTTAAAATGTTAAACCGGGTTCGTCATTAGGTGCCTTTTCTCTACGGGGAGAACACATTGTCGTGTTTAACTTATAACTACTTAACTGACAGACATTCAGTCTAACGCCGACCTGCTGTCTCCTGTTTGAGGAGACTGCAGGTCCCGAGGCTGCAGGAGAAGCTCCAGCTGCCTCCTCTGCCGGTGGATCTCCTGCCTGAAGCCCGAAGCCTCCTCCTCGTAACCGGCTACGGTTCTCTCTACAACCGCTAAGATTTCCTGCGCGGCTGTTGTCAGTTTCTCGGTGACGATTCCTCTCAGGATCTCCGCTTTAGACATGTTATTAAAGCTGTCCACGAGCTCTGCCTCCATGTTGTCACTGCGGATCCAGCTCAGCAGCATCACCGCACGTGTTGCTGTTGTTCTTTTTGTTTTTGTTGTTGTTGTTGTTCTTCTTCTCTTCTACATGTTTTTTGGCGGATTACAATACCAACTTTTAGGTGCATACCGCCACCTACCGTACCGGAGTCTGTAGAACAGTCTGTAGTTTACATAAGTAATATTAACAAGCAATAAACAAAAACAGAAACTAAACAAACAAATAAAATAAATAAATAAATGAATAATAATCAACAACCATACTCTATTAAACAACCAGGTGTTTATTAAGGAATCTATTACCCCTCTCTGAGTTTCCCATCTCTCTCCCTTTGTTGCAAACCTTCCTTCATTATATTTATATATAGCTGCTGACTGGTGACATCAGAGCAGCTGACCAATGAGGTGAGAGCAGAGTCCTGCCGACCAGAGAAGGTGAGGTCGACCAAAAAACATCAAGTCCAGCTGCAAAGTCATTTCTCTTTGTGTTGATGCAGAGGTCATGTGAGGTGAACTCTCACCTTTGAGTGTGTTCACAGGTTCAACCTGAGACGAACTCTGTGCACATTAAAAGGTAATAAATCACAACCTCCAGCCAATCAGGAACGAGTTTTCATCCAGACCAGGATATGATGTGCACTAAATAAAGTAGTAAATAAAACAAAATCTCATCTTGTCTCTCTTTATTTCTCTTTTCCCTCCAGCTGCAGGAGGAGACCAAAAGGGAGGAAGCTGAGAAAGAAGTGAAGAACCTAAAGAAAGAGAGAAAGCATTGTTTATTAATTTATTGATTAATTCCATCTTCTTCACAAATTATTGATATTAATCTGAAACCAAGAACTCAAACTACATGAGAACAAATCTGAGACACCAAATAACTTTTCTGAGACTGAACAGATCCACGTACACGCACACACACACACACACACACACATGCACACAACCACACACACATGCACACACACACAACCACAAACATGCACGCACACACACATGCACACAACCACACACACACACACGCAACCACACACATAATTTATGTAT